>NC_085018.1:12781776-13029276 GCF_963692335.1 Osmerus eperlanus | reverse complement strand
TCTCTTGTGTAATTGGCTCGTGTTTGTCAGTCCCTAGAATAGGTGCAGATATTGACCAGATAAGGGGTGTGGTGAATCTGAGTGCTGAACACAAGAGTGACAACTTCTTCCCACTAAAGATGTGCCTTAAGCAGGAGAGAAATGGAACTTGCAAGGTTAATGTGGTGCAAAGGTGTCAAGATAATTTACAGCTGAATTTATAGACATGTATACCTGAAAGTTGTTATTGCATAGTTCTTCTCATTGCTTGTCTTTGAAGTAAACACTTATTTTGTGTCTGTAGAAGTGGACAGAAAAAGCCATTCCACTGCATTCTGTCACCCCTTGTATGTGCATTCAGGTAGGCCTCCTGATATTCATTTTATTTTACGATATTTTAAGCGTTAATAACACATTGCGGGACATTACAGCATCATAGAAATGATCTGAATCTTTTGGGGGGATTTTGTGTGTATGTGTGCGTGTCTGTGCATGTGTATGCAGATGTGGTGGGATAAAGTAGATGAAAGGTCACACCGATCTGAAAGTTGTCCATTCAAGAACAACGGTAAGAGGCGGCGTGTCTTCAAATCAAACTTTAAACTTTATTTGTGTAGCCCTTTTCACAAGAATGCAGGTCTTCTGCGTATCTTCATATCAAAAGTACTCTGGTCTGCTGTCTTACAAGTCGATGTGGAAAAAACAAGATCAATTCTAACCATTTTTGTTGTTGTTCAAGAAGCTTTTCAAAGTAATGTGTGGGCGAACGTGTCCGTGTCCGTGGTCCGAGGCCAGATGAACAGTGGCGGTAGCATGCTTTCCTGGAACGTGTCGACCCCCTGCAGGCTGGAAGCTGAGGTGTGGCTGTGTCAGAGGGACGCAGGTGTGGGTGGGTGCAGGGAGCAGAGGAGCTCCAGGCAGCCTCTGGCCAACGGCCCATGGATGGAAAACCGCAAAGGACTTTGGGTAACCAGTGACAACAGTAGTTTCGTAGTTCTTTTTTGTTGAACAGTAGCCATTTGTATTGTTGACATGTTGTTCCTCTATGGGATACTGTTCAGGCTAGTATGTGTTCTGTGTTTTGATGGTGTAGTGTGTCTCTTATCACAGCAGGTGCAGGGAGCGTTTGAAGACATAGAGTATTGTGTGGACCTGTGCATGATGGTACAATACTACTATTTGTTTTGCCTGTAACACTAGCTGACAGAGCTATTTGTTTTTTTACATAATCAAATAGGAGAGATTTAATTGTGTCATGGGTCATATTTGCCTTACATATTTGCAAAGCAAAACCAATCAGCGAAAGGAAGCTAAATGTATTAAAACATTTGTGTGTGTGTTTGTCTCTACAGGTAAAGATACAAGGAATGGACAAAAATATTGGCCCCTTTTGTCCTAATGTATATGGTAAGTTTTTGAATTGTCACCTCATTGTATTAATCATTAAAAAAATATCTATAGTTGCATAAGCCCCAATGAAGGCCTAATTGATGTGCTGGAATTCAACTGTATTCTGACACAAAAGTACCGTCTGTTGTAGAAGATTTTAAATATATTTTTTTCCTTACATTTACAAACATAGATGTATGTCATCAACTCTGAGCATGTAATCTCAATAACGACTGATAGACTGATCCCAATAAAGAACAATAGATTATGTAATTAGGTCATACATGATGGTTAAGGCAGTCACAACAATGAACATAAATAAGCTATCTGGCTCGGTTATTAACTGAGGGAAACCAACTCAGTATACTAATGTGCTTTCATCAAACATGCAGTTAGACAAAAGACTCAAACCATCAGTCATGTGCTGTACACAGTGTCTCTCTCTCTCAGCCAGTAGGTGGCGGATGAGTCTACTGGTTCTTGTTATTGTGCTGCTAATCGGCATAGCTGTTCTCGGAGTCTGTTTCCTGCATAGCACAGTGAAACGTGAGTATGATCAGAAAGATCTGACCCCACCCCCCACCCACACCCGTCCCCGTCCCTTACTTTTCATGAGACAGTTGGACACAGCTATCAATGACTACTTTCATGTTACTCACTGATGGGCTTTTGTATAGGGACTATACAAATAAATAATTGTACCATAATGCCATTTCCCTTTAATGTGACATACTGTATATCTAAAAAATCAGCTGCAGTGTCTGTAACCCCCTTCTCTCCCCTCTAACTAGAAGCTGGTGGGGAGGGTAACATCATGCTGCTGAGCCCCCCAGATGCAGAAGGGCCCGTGTCTGAGCAGGTGTGTGAGTTGGGCTCCCTCCTTGTAGCCAAGGGCTTCAGGGTATGTGTGGATTTGTGGAGCCAGGCCCAGCTGGGCTCTCTTGGCCCCCTGCCATGGCTGCACTCCCAGCTACACCTCCTGGACACCCAGGGGGGCCGGGTCCTGGTGGTCTTGACCCGCTCTGCTTGGGAGAGGGCCCAACATTGGGGTCAGGACCCTCAACAACAGGGCCCCTTTGCCCAGGCCGGGGACACTCGCGCAGAGGGAAGTGGAGAGGACAGGGGCTCATCCCCGTACACGGACATCTTCTCAGCTTGCCTGAGCTGCATCCATGCAGACCGCCAGCAGGGTTGCGTAGGAGAGCGTTTTACCCTGGTGACCTTTGAATCCCACCCTGCCACAGGGAGCAAGCAAGGTCTCCCAGAGCTGCTCCAGGGGCTGCCCTGGTTCCACCTGCCCTCCCAGAGTCAGGGGCTTCTTTCGGCACTGTCTGGGGGTAGGCGAGGGGTGAGATGGAGGTGGACTGAGCGGCTGAAGGGCGGACTGGCTTCAAGCCTACAAGGCCATAGGAGAGACTCACAGAGTGGGCAGCCATATCAGTGGGTTTATTCTGATGTGATTAAAACCCAAGAGGCTGGGCCTCTACAGCAGGTCCTGTCAACCAAGTCAATCTGAGATTTACCCTTTTTCCCTGCAGTGATTATACCACACAATGATTACAAAAGCAGCAGGTTCTCATTTGATATTAAGTGAGAATACTAGACACAAAAAAAGGCTTTAGAAGCCTTTACCGTATTGCACTAGTATTACAGTAGAGTGGCAGGGCGAGAGTGAGTGTGTGAGATGTTGGCTCGCTAGTGCCTCCTGCTGGTAGTAGGGCTGTACTCAGCTGTGTCAGGTGCAGGGTTGTTCTGACACAGGCTAAGGACCAGTACATCATGTGTGGAGTGTACAGCAGGTTGGACCCTTCAAAACACTGAGCGAGGTCTGTGTGTATACGTGTTGAAAGGTCATTTGAAAAGAGTAAAACATCTTTCCATGCATTTTTATAATATTGCTGTGTGTGCGCTACCTATTGTTTTAGACATTGATGAGTATGGTAGAGCTGGAGCAGTGTCGTCCAACACCTACTCAACGCCCAAGACTCAAGTGCCTAACAAAATCTTGCCAATAACCTGAGACATAACCCTCTTTGCATATAGGGAGGGAATGAATAAGCCTTATTTCAAGTTGTCATGATTTAAATGAGAATGAATCTTTAAAACCAGCATGTGTACACATTTACACTCCAGCCAATAACCGTTTTAGCACTAGTCTCAGCCAAAACAGTTTAAAAAAAACCTTGAGAAATAAATGCACTCCAACCCAATTTCTGTTCTCCATTAATACTTCAACTGTGGGCTCTTCAGCTGCTTCCTTTCAGGAAGTTGGGAGGCAACTACTTATGGACTAATCCAGAGTGAGAAGTTACATTAATGGAGTCCTGACTAAGTTCAGCTGGCTCACCATGCAAGTTGAACAATGCTCAGACAAAGCATACGTTAGTTGCAATCACCAACAAGCCATAGAGAATGACACCCGACACAAGTGTAAAGTTAAATAATTATTTTTAAAGTGCACGTCTCACTGAAAGATGAAACGGTTACAGACATCAAGAGGAATCGTTTGAAAAGTCACTTAACAGGGTGAGGGTGTTTACGGACGAGTCCTCAGGAGCAGGTGAAGGAGGGAGTGCACCACTGCGGCGAGAACCAAAACCTGGAATCCTCCTCTGGTCCTCGACACCAGCAGTAGTGGAAGACCTGGGGGTCCCTGCTGGAGCCAGTGTAACACTCGACTGAGGGGAAGGATCATCCTGGTACATGACCATATGATGTCCCCCCTTAAGTTTCCAAGGATTGTAAAGGGCTGCCTTCTTGTACCCAGAGGCTGCAGAAGTGGATTGGGGGAACCCAGGGTAGGGAGGGAACCCTGGGAATAGGGGGTAGGGAGGAAGTTCTGGCATCTGGGGATCAAAAGGCGCAGCTCTCGTAGTTGTAATCCATGGGAACTGTCCGGGAAACCCAGGGTATTGAGGTAACCCCGGGTATTGAGGTAACCCAGGGTATTGAGGTAACCCAGGGTAAAAAGGAAACTCTGCCAACTGAGCGTCTGAGGAGCCCCCAGTATCAGATGAGTCTGCACTAGTTGGTGCAGCTGTCATCATGGATAGCATCTGGGGATCAGCAGGTGCAGGTCTCATAGTTGCAGTCGATGGGAATGGTACAGGAAACCCAGGGAATCCGGGGTAGGGTGGGGAACTAAGGTATTGAGGGAATCCGGGGTATTGAGAGAGCTCTGGCATGTGTGAATCAGCCGGTACGGCTCTCGTCGTTGAGAATGGTGTGGGGAACCTAGGGTATTGAGGGAACCTGGGATATTGAGGTAACCCAGGCATCTGAGGATCTGTGGGTGCAGCGCTCATTGAGAATGGTGTAGGGAACCTAGGGTATTGAGGCAACGCGGGGTATTGAGGCAACGCGGGGTATTGAGGCAACGCGGGGTATTGAGGCAACGCGGGGTATTGAGGCCACGCGGGGTATTGAGGCCACGCGGGGTATTGAGGCCACGCGGGGTATTGAGGCCACGCAGGCATTTGAGGATCCGTGGGTGCAGCTCTCGTTGAGGCAGTCGTTGAGAATGGTGTGGGGAACCTAGGGTATTGAGGCAACGCGGGGTATTGAGGCAACGCGGGGTATTGAGGCAACGCAGGCATCTGAGGATCCGTGGGTGCAGCTCTCGTTGAGGCAGTGGTTGAGAATGGTGTGGGGAACCTAGGGTATTGAGGAAGCTCTGTGGGGGCAGCCCTAGTAGTGTCAGTTGTCGGGAAAGGTTCAGGGAACGAACGAGACCCTGGAAACCGTTGGTACCCACGGTAAGAAGGCAGCTCTGTGGACTGAGTGTCTGAGGAGCCCCCAGTAGTTGGTGTAGCCGTGGTGGTGGAGGGCATCAGAGGATCCACAGGGCTAGTTTGAGATGGGCAGGATACCGAAACCTCTTGACCATTAGCATGCAGGACAAGAACATGCTTATTATCCTATAAAACAAAAGATGTTGTAAGTAGATGACCTAAAGACAATTTATACATTTGTAAGCAGAAGTTAGTAATGGACCGTACCTTTATCTTGATGCAGGGTTCTTTGTAAGGAGCAGTAATCACCGTTTCTCTGGAGTGTGACACCATAGCAAATCCACAAAGTTCTCCAGATGACAGCACAGGTTTCCATACATCATAGACTAAAAGTAAATTCTCATTTGAAAAAATGGAATTGTTCCAAGGACCCTAACAAGAATGGTTGTGCGAACTAAATGCAGTAGATTAGATGGACTTTTCAAATGAAGTACAATTTACCTTTCACCTTGAGTGCATCTGCTCCAATATTACCCATATTTAACAACATTCCGTAAGTGAAGCAGGTTACAGAAAGTGGAGAGGGCAAAACGGGACAAGACATTGTCATGGATTCCCCCCATAGTCTTAGATGCAGTACATGATCACCACCCTGTTGAAAGAGTACTTGAATTCACTTCTCATTCAATGATTGGAGGATATGTTTGAATAGCTGTCATGACAGCGGCATCCCTTATAAAATCATAAATATCTACCTGTTCAGTTACATGGCAGCCTTTGTATGGAGCTACAAAAAGCACGTCTCTGCGGGACCGCCTCACAGAGAACCCACAATGAGAAGGCATCCGATTCAACGGAATGAGAGACCCTTCACCTGCAGAAAGCAGAAGCTCAGATCATGCTACCAGCCAATTTCACTGGAAAGCCACAGTAATGCATCAAACCTCACCATTGTCAACCAGAAAACGGGGAATCCTCTCTCCATTCACTCGCAAGGTCATTGCGTCATCAGAGCAATGCACCGAAGGCCCGATGCGTTTGAGTTTGGCATTCATCAACAGGTGCCGAGCTGAAAACAAAAGGTAAAGCCCAAATAAATAATTGAGGGACCACGAAGCACACGTTAAATTGAGACATTTGTCAACTCACAATCCACATCCGCTGAGTTAGTCTCATAATCGGAATCAAAGGCAAGAGATCCATTTCGAGTTATTACGCCAGTTGAGGTTCCAGGCTCATTTGCATAATTACGACCGTCTCGTCTAAACTTTGTCCAAATTTTGGTCGAATCGGTATCTTCATTGTTAAGCCTTAATGTGCTCATATCACTTATACTCCCATAAGAAACTGCTACAAAAGACGTTAAAGTCACCAGTACCAAGGAGCACAAAAAGGGATTGATCCCTGACACCATGTTGGAAGACTCTTTCGATTTGCAACATACCACAAGCGGGCATAGGTTTTACACATCTTTAAACTGCTCGCTTAAATCGGACAACCAATCGAAATTGAGTTAGTGAGAGTAATCATTCAAATGCACCTGAAGTGCAATTGAATCACAGTAAGACGTTGCGTGAATATAGTAAGTAATGCATTCACGTGTATGAGCTGTGGATATTGCGACGGATAACCCAGTAAAGGAGGCTGTTGTTTGACATGTAGACTACTAGCTAGTGGATAGTTCAATGAACTTTGGTATGAAGCCTACATGTGCTTTTACGTCGGCATGTGAAAATTATGTATTAGTTACCAACTCGATGACTGGGATTAAATTGCTAGTGCTTTTGTCGAAAAATAAAATAGACAAATATGTAGGCATAGGCATTCATAAGATTTTTCTAAAGTTTATTCAAAATATAGAATCATCAGTGCTTAGCAAAAAAGGTAAAAGAATAACACAACGACAGTAGCCAAAAGAAATAGGTTTAAGCATGCATATTTTAATGAAACAGTCAGTAGTAATTGAGGAGTTATCTGTAAGATTCCATTGGCCTACGTCATACATCTTGTGTTTCTTGCTAGTTACTTTCTGTACTTTGTAAATATGATCATACATTACAAGTAAACAGATCTGTGCACACTTGAAGCTAAGCTGAAAAAACAAAGCAACAGATCATATTTTTCAAATTGATATAGCACAAATTACATGCATGACTTTATTCAAATACAATCTATATATATTGATACGTGGTGCTGTGCCTTAGTCAACCCTGTAATGGAGTGGTAGAGGTTTAAGCCATGACTGCAGACAAATAAATGGTGAAAATACAAATAAACATTGAAAAGAGATGGTTTTGTTTGAAGCTTCTACAGCTTACAGGTCTGTGATGTCATCAGCACCCATCATACTAGACCAATCATTTTCCTGAGAGACAGCTGAGAACCTTGACATACTAGATTTGTGTGGGACCACAGTCTGTGTGTGGGACCCCTCCTTGTTGCTATAAGTAAGGGGATATAGATGGGTTCTGGTCACCAGCTGTACCCCCAGAGGTTTGTGGTGTCCACTCCCTAGTGTTGAAATTGTCAGGAATTATCAGAGGCAGTCTCTACAACACCCACCCGCAAACCACACAGGCAATTAAATCTTAATACTTAAAATATTACAAATACCTCCACACAAATACTATTCCATCAGGTGACATGGCTTGTTCATCATAGCTCTGTACAGTTTGTAGAAAGGCAAGGCTAACAGCCTACTCTGCAATCGAACAAAGGTTTGGTGAGGTCATTCTCAAATTGGAAATCGAAAAATGAGTTTCTAATGATCTGACAGGTCCTTCTATACCCTGTGATTTCAATGATGTGGCTGCAGAAAACTGTAGAGCGTGTCTGCCTGGGCTGCTGCGGTGGGGCTGTCAGGGATGGAGCAGTACACATGGTACGTGTCAGACTAGAGGAAAAAACAGATTTATAATATTAGACACGATATGACAGAGCTGTACATATAAACTGATTGATTAAAAGGCACATGAAGAATTGAGACATGATTATACATATACTTCATCATTGTCTGAGGTCTTCCCATTCCTGTACAGACTGTCGGGCACAGTATTCCCTGCATCCACCTGGGGAAATATTTCATCTGTATTTGACACTAACATAATGAGAGACTTGCAATAAATAACCTACATTTTATAACAGCAATTTAAACAATAATTTTGAGGTAAATTAATTCAGTATTCAGTTTAACAACTGCACGATTAAACAACTGACAACACAAATGTACAGTATATTAAAGTAGCCATAGTAACACACTCACATGGTCGTGACTGCTCACAGGGCCCATAGACATTTTATCTACAACAGAGACAACATCGTCACACTTTGTACACTCACACAATGAACAGTGTTTAAGGCCATAAACCACATAAACCAATAGCACTCATACTTTTCCCTTAAGCAAAAGTGGATCTGAGGTTCTTGAAGAGGAAGTAGAACTGTACTTTTAGCAGCATGAATAGTTTCTTTCTTTCTTTGGACCATACCTTGACTGCTGTAGACAGGGGTGGCCGCACATATAGGAGAAAGTAAAAAAGACAACATATAAATCTGTACTGTGAACATTTGATCATAAACAGAAAACAGAGATCTCTCAAGATACCAAGGACCTTTCATACCTTTTGATGTGATTTCCCCCTGTAAAATACAACCAAATGAATGAATCCCTGAACATACAGAACACACTGTGTATAGAGTTGTGCAAAAGGCTTCTTTTCATCAAAGGTCAGTTTTGTGAATTGCTTTGTCGTTTAGAGAGGGCAGCAGCAGCTGGACAATCTTCCTCCAACAGAAAGTAGACGGTCAGATGTACTCACTGCTTCCCCAGCGGACGCAGACAGCCGTCAGTCCCCCCAGGGTCAAACCAACAGCAGCACCAGCCACACACACCACCACCACCACCAACCACATCTGTGATCCTGTATGTTGACATGAGGATAGGCCATTTGTCATAAAGTGTTTTTTTGTACGCTTATAGACTGTTGTGATTCTGGATGTGAGATTAGACCAAAAACTGTTGGCAGCCAAGTACATGAACAACATGGAAGAATGACTATGCTTAAAACTGCTTTTTTAAATGGCTTTTGCATTATAGAATGTAGAGCAGTAAAACACCCAATAAATCATAGACATATTTATATTCATTTGACCAACTCACTTGCAGTTGAACTAGTAACTGAAAAGTAACCATGGTATAAATCTCATTAAGGTCATAATTTTAATGGGTGATGTGTGTAATGACAATACTTCTCTTTGTTGTACAGAGGATCAGAGGTAGGATAATCAGAACTGAAAACTCAGAGTCGATAGATGAACAGGCCGTGTGTGTTCATGAACATGGTTTGTGTTGGTTGTTCTCATTCTTACTAAAAGTGTGACGCTCTGAGGGCTGAGTAAAGGTAGTAGTTGAGCCTTAGAAGAATTGAGCATAATCATAAGATTAATTATATTGTACATAAGCAAGTGCTTCAGCTAATATTGACATTCAAAGTTGTGCTAAAAAATGAGTCCTACCTGAAAATGCTGTGGGGGTTTTAACTGTTGCTGAATCACCAGAGTCAGCTACCATCATATCTAAAACCAGAATGGATTAGGAGTTGAACTAGTAACTGAAAAGTAACCATGCTATAAATCTCTTTAAAGTCAAAATAGTAATGGGGTCTGTGTGTAATGACAATACTTCTCTTTGTTGTACAGATGACTTGAATATGTGACTTTGACTTTAATATATCAGTCCAAAACAATTTTAAAACCAAGTTCAATTTGTAAAACCTCCACCGCAAATTGTGTTCCTGGCGGTCCATAGGATGGAGAACCTACTCACCAACAGCAGAACTCTTAGTAGTATCAGAGGGTGTAGTAGTACCATCAGTCAAACCTGAACACCAGAGGTAGGATAATCAGAACTGAAAACTCAGATGCGACAGGTGAACAGGCCGTGTGTGTTCATGAACATGGTTTGTGTTGGTTGTTCTCATTCTTACTAAAAGTGTGACGCTCTGAGGGCTGAGTAAAGGTAGTAGTTGAGCCTTAGAAGAATTGAGCATAATCATAAAATTAATTATATTGTACATAAGCAAGTGCTTCAGCTAATATTGACATTCATAGTTGTGCTAAAAAATGAGTCCTACCTGAGAATGCTGTGGGGGTTTTAACTGTTGCTGAATCACCAGAGTCAGCTACCATCATATCTAAAACCAGAATGGATTAGGAGTTGAACTAGTAACTGAAAAGTAACCATGCTATAAATCTCTTTAAAGTCAAAATAGTAATGGGGTCTGTGTGTAATGACAATACTTCTCTTTGTTGTACAGATGACTTGAATATGTGACTTTGACTTTAATATATCAGTCCAAAACAATTTTAAAACCAAGTTCAATTTGTAAAACCTCCACCGCAAATTGTGTTCCTGGCGGTCCATAGGATGGAGAACCTACTCACCAACAGCAGAACTCTTAGTAGTATCAGAGGGTGTAGTAGTACCATCAGTCAAACCTGAACACCAGAGGTAGGATAATCAGAACTGAAAACTCAGATGCGACAGGTGAACAGGCCGTGTGTGTTCATGAACATGGTTTGTGTTGGTTGTTCTCATTCTTACTAAAAATGTGACGCTCTGAGGGCTGAGTAAAGGTAGTAGTTGAGCCTTAGAAGAATTGAGCATAATCATAAAATTAATTATATTGTACATAAGCAAGTGCTTCAGCTAATATTGACATTCATAGTTGTGCTAAAAAATGAGTCCTACCTGAGAATGCTGTGGGGGTTTTAACTGTTGCTGAATCACCAGAGTCAGCTACCATCATATCTAAAACCAGAATGGATTAGGAGTTGAACTAGTAACTGAAAAGTAACCATGCTATAAATCTCTTTAAAGTCAAAATAGTAATGGGTTCTGTGTGTAATGACAATACTTCTCTTTGTTGTACAGATGACTTGAATATGTGACTTTGACTTTAATATATCAGTCCAAAACAATTTTAAAACCAAGTTCAATTTGTAAAACCTCCACCGCAAATTGTGTTCCTGGCGGCCCATAGGATGGAGAACCTACTCACCAACAGCAGAACTCTTAGTAGTATCAGAGGGTGTAGTAGTACCATCAGTCAAACCTGAACACCAGAGGTAGGATAATCAGAACTGAAAACTCAGATGCGACAGGTGAACAGGCCGTGTGTGTTCATGAACATGGTTTGTGTTGGTTGTTCTCATTCTTACTAAAAGTGTGACGCTCTGAGGGCTGAGTAAAGGTAGTAGTTGAGCCTTAGAAGAATTGAGCATAATCATAAGATTCATTATATTGTGCAAGCGCTTCATCTAATATTGACATTCAAAGTTGTGCTAAAAAATGAGTCCTACCTGAGGTTTCTGTGGGGGTCTGAATTGTAACTGCATCACCAGAGTCAGCGATCATCATACCTGAAACCAGAATGGATTAGAAGTGTTACATTGAGAGTATTTCAGCCCACAATGTGACACAATGGGAATATGGAGCATGAGTCAGAAGATTATATCCATAATGACTTACCTCTTAAGCTGTATCCATCACTGCGTGGAGACAGTAAGTTTAGTTTTGGACCTACCCTGTAGTCACAGCTCACCTCCTTAAGCAACACATGCTGAAGACGTCTGAGCAGATCATTTTCAGAGACAAAGAACTGGCAGAACCACTGCTGATTTGATGTTTTTGTTGTTATGAAAGTCTTTTTCTCCTCTCCAATGTAGAGGTCACACTTGGTGTCAGTAGTGGCAGATCCAGGAAATGAACAGGTGATGATGATGTTCTCACCACGATGGACAGTCAGCACTGGCACGTTCACTGACTCATCATTTACACCAGTCTCAGGTCTCTTCAAATGATCTGAGGAGAAAACATGGATGCATTTCCAAACTGCGTAATTATGTAAGTTGCACATCACTATGGCCTCATTAGGTCAACTTCAGCCACCCATCCACAACAGACGTTCTGTCCCTGTGAGTCTCTGTTGGTGAGGAGAGATTATTGTGTATTATTGTGATCATTGTTGTAAAAAACATAAACACTTATGGTAAATAACCCCTTCCTTACCCTGAATAGTTACTGTAACAGGATCACTGAGAGGGGATTGGGTAGAGCTCCATGTAGCATAGTAGTAACATGTCACTGTGACCTCAGCAGGTGACTTTTGACCTGTCATTGTGAGGATGGTAGTCCCTGTCAGTGTTTCATGACAGGCACGGAGAGGATTCTGTTGCCCTATGTCAATGTAACACTGAGACACAGGGAGAAATGGAGGCGTCTCACAGCTTAGCAAAACAGAGTCTGTCTCTCCGATGACTGCAGGACTCATTGTCAGTCTGGGCTTAAGAGGTTCTGTGGGATCAGGAGAGGAATATTCTTTGTTTATCACAAATTCATTGCCTCTTGAGGTCAACTACTGGTTAAAACAAATGTAAAAAAATATTCTACTTGATGTACAGCACCAGGACTGTTATTAATTTCATAACTTATTGTTCTATTTTTATAAAGTATTGTTACTTTTTATAGTGTTCTAAGTTGGAAACCATTTTCTTTTGTGTCTTGTATTCTTTAAAGTATAACATTTCCTTCCCAATAATTCTGTTAATGTGCATGTGACAATAAACCTTTTAGAAGCATAAACATTTACAAATATGTTGGCAGGCTATTAAAACGACTACAATGTCTGAAAATTTGGGCACTGAACCGTATCCACTTACCTCTTAAACCCCTACCCATAATTGTTCTTCTTACACTCTTGTAATAACCCACTCTAACATTTAATACAATTGAATTCCCCAGCATTTCAAAATGTACCTACAATGTTTTTATTATATGCATTGCTATGTAGTTATATGGCCAAATCTTGTATGTAATTGTAAAGTAGTGTAAGTCTATAGTTGTATATACTTAAACTAAGATTTTAATTGATACTAACCTTGGGCTCTTTGACAGCAAACAGCACCTAGATAATATGACAGTTAGATGAACAATCCCCTACACATTTGTAGTACTGTCCACATTGTACATAAACACACATATTGTACATCTGGTAATTATGAATGATTACTCACAGAGGAAGAGGAAGACTGAGCCCAGAGGACCTGTGTAGGAGGGGAGCAGTCCCATGTTACAGAAACAGACACCAGCAGTGTGTGAACAGACCTGGTGTGACTGGCAGAAGTAACGTTGAAGCATTGGTAACCACAAAACGAACTCTGACAGTATTCACACTTTGGGAGTCAGATGGCTGAGCGGTGAGGGAGTCGGTCTAGTAATCTGAAGGTTGCCAGTTTGATTCCCAGCCGTGCCAAATGACGTTGTGTCCTTGAGCAAGGCACTTCACCCTACTTGCTTTGGGGAGATGTCCCTGTACTTACTGTAAGTCGCTCTGGATAAGAGCGTCTGCTAAATGACTAAATGTAATGTAATGTCACACTTTGAGCAAAAACAGCAGTGGAAACTTCAGTGTTAGTGGTGCATGTTTATATTTCCTAGTCTGTCGGGCAGGGTACACAACTGGGTTATAAGTGGGCATCTCTTCAATCTCTTTATTAACAGATGACCAACATGGCAGAAGCAGTGGCACAAACAATTCCCTGAACATCACCTTTTCCTTAGCTTTTCAGCTTGTTCCCCTAATACATTCCCTAGAGTGACACAGCAGGAGCAACCAAAATACAAGCAATTCATACAATGTAAATGCACAGCTTGTTCAAAACCTTGGCTACAGAAGTAAATAGCTTTTATTTCACAGGGGGGTGAAGCAACCCCAACCCAGGTCTTTATGAATTCATGATGCTTCTAACTTCATGAGACAATCTAAAAAATATCTCAGACGTAGCAAACACATGTAAATGCACAAGTTCTGGCGAGATGAGGGGTGTGACAGGTGGCCATGTGGTCGAGGTTGTCAAAGTATCTGCAGATATGGCTCCATCTGCTGGACTGCAATTTCTTGTTGCGCCAGTGAAAGACCAGCACATGGCAGGCAGACTCACTTGGGCCACATCTTGGCCTTGTTCTCTAAAGATGGCTTTTTTTCAGTTGGAGGCAGAGAGAAACCACAAGCAGAGCAGTTTGCTAGAGTAATCCACTTGTTGGTCTTAGATTTAGAATAACATTGGACACTACGTGGACCTTTGAGCTTTTCTGCATTTCTGAGATGTTTTGTCTTACAGAACACAAAACATTTGAAGAACAATGAGCCCTAACCTGAAAATCCCACTTCAGAAACCACGGATGTTTTCAGATCTTCTATTTGAAACAATGACCCTGGACTTCACATCTTACGGCAATACTACCGGACAATATGAATAGGGCTGTCATCCTAAAGTGGATCTACATTTTTTCATAAATAACATTATTGTTAGCTAGATATCACTTGGAGACTGTGCCAACTGCAACTATTTCCGTTGTGAGAACATCAACTGTAATTTCTCTCCAAGAGGTCAAGTGAACATGCAGGCTTGTTCCCCTGCTGGGCTCTTGTGACCTCTTGACCTCTGACCACCTCATCTGGGACGACTGCGCTCAGAAGTCGTCTGAGGCGTTGCTCAGTCTGCTTGACAGAGGGTAATTAAGTGAAAATAACTCGATGCTATGCATGGTTTCAATGCATATATTTAATCTCTCTAATCTAGTTAGATTAGAGGGATTGGGGGTCAGATGGCTGAGTGGTTAGGGAATCAGGCTATTAATCAGAAGGTTAGCAGTTCGATTCCCGGCTGTGATAAATGACTGTGTCCTCGGGCAAGGCACTTCACCCTACTTGCCTTGGGGGAAATGTCCCTGTACTTACTGTAAGTCGCTCTGGATAAGAGCATCTGCTAAATGACAAAATGTAATGTAAATGTAGATAACTATTTCCAGCCGTTAGCCCCAGTGATAAGCTAGGCTAAAATTGAAATGACTGACATTGTACACATACATGAAACAAGTAATCTAGAGGTAATAATCTTGCTATATGCTTCTGTATACAGGACATAGTGCAGCAGTGAGCATGGAGAAGAAACCTCTAGACCAGACATGGGCAAACTACGGCCCGCGGGCCACATACGGCCCGTTAGGCTTTTTAATCCGGCCCGCCGAACTTGTCCAAATTATAGTAAAAACCTCATTTTTTTCCCCTTTCCCTGCAATGCCCACGTTTCCCCAATAGATAGCGCACTCAAAACACATTGACCGTTGTTGGAGTGGCGCGTATTTCTCTTTATTTCACTTTAATTTTCACTTCGTTTCACGTCACCATTAAGCCCTTCTGTGAAAATGAGCGGACAAAAGAGAAGGAAAGTGGACAGCGAATGCCGAGTGTTTAATAAGGAGTGGACAACAAAATACTTCTTCACTGAAGTCCGATCAACGGCTGTATGTCTGATATGCCAAGAAGCTGTTGCGGTTTTCAAAGAGTACAATATCAGCCGTCACTTTGCCACGAAGCATGCAAACTATGCTAGCAAGCAGTCAACACAAGAACGGGCGGCTACTGCTCAGAGGTTGGCAGCTAATTTACAGAGTCAACAGAACTTTTTTCACCGACAAACTGCAATTCAAGAGTCAAGTACCAAGGCAAGTTATTTGCTGGCATTCAAATTAGCAAGTTATTTTAATCTATTTACATTTCCTCCTCCCAGTATCTGCGAAATAGTATGTAAATGCCATATCTTGCATATTCCTTGAGACAAATTTATTAACTGATAAGGGCTATTTTTCACATTTGAAAGACAGTTAATAAATTGGGTTGTAGTGTTCTTACTGTGCTATGAGGTTTGCACACACTACATTTAATGCTTTAGTATATCCGGCCCAAACTCTCCCTCCAAATGCTCCTGGCCCGGCCCCTCTGTCAAATTTTAGAACCCATTGTGGCCCGCGAGTCAAAAAGTTTGCCCACCCCTGCTCTAGACCCATGGGACTAGCCATCTCTCTACAGTGTTGGTTTGTTCTTGACCTCTAGAGGGAGACAAAGACCAGCAACTAACCATTTCAGTGATCAGCACTGACACTTCACATTTACATTCACCGTTCAAGGATATGTGCATTCATTTCAGGTGCTTTGACAACAACTGTATTAACATTAAATGAACCTCACAGATGAAGGACAGGATGTTACCAGAACAAAATACATTTTTACGTGTGATCAAACGGGACAAGTGGGATCAACGTTCAGGATGTCCACAGATATTTTCTTGGCGTTGATGGCTGATAAATCACCGTCTTCATTTCCTTCCTCTGTATTAAAGTCGAGACTATATCCCCCAGCAGATTATGGGGGTCATACTTCTATTGACAATGAAAGTGAAATGTTAAATAATTGAAACATGATTTGAGTTATTGTTTACATTATAACACAATCTCTAATGTGTTGGTTCATTTCTTTTATTTGGTACAGTCAGAATTCCATTATTTACATTTCCATGTTAATCTTTCTCAGTCCGTATGTATAGTGTATCTTCCAGCGCAGTCCTTTTACCGCTTACTTCCATATACAAAGACTCACACAACATAATGCACTTCCTGTTTGGTTCCTTTCTCCACATCACCTGTGCAATCGCTTCATATTCCTTCTCTCTCGAAAAAAAATAAAGTGAACAGGCCTAACCTCAAGTCAAAGTGAAAAAAGAAACTATAAATAAACACACTAAACATCTTTTTCTTATAAGACACATATAGAAAAACATCAGTATTTTTGGTATGAATGTTTTCATAATCACTTAGTCAAGCATATTTGTTAAACCGATTTAAACAAAATTAATACAAAATAAAACCTTTGGGCAACAAGGAGTAGTCCCAGTGTTTGCAGCAGCACAGCAGGTCAGCACTGATGACTGTATTGTAGCTCTGCAGGCCTGGTTATGGCTCGAGCAAATACTGCTTTGAACTAAATCCTCCAATGAGTTCTCTAACACACACAGATAACCAGTAGGCTTATATCAAGGATGACTACCTGAAACCCTTTCATACATACAGCAATGTAACAATCTGCTTTACTGCAGCTCTGTCACTCGGTTCCCCTCCACAGGGAAGACTCACTTCTGGGGATTGGCCTAACGTCTACAATTCTGTCAAAGGCAGCTCTCCCTGTCTCCAGCCTCCTTTAGTTAAGATTGTCCATTTTATATATTAGCATTTTACTGGAATGAAACTGTAGGTAGGCCGACACAGAAATAAGATCTGCAAAACTGTCTACTACTTAGATAACCTGACCTGCTGGTCTGGGAATTGTCTTTTGTGTATAACCCTGGGTGGTCATTAACCACATTAGAGTCAGTTACAACCGATGACAGATCATGACGAGTAACCTTGCCTGAGACACAAAGACTTCCAGAGTAGGACCTACACTCAGTGGGTTAACACTGTCTAACATCCCTGGGTTGGATACCGTCTCTCTCCATCACAACTCTCAAGGGCCGGATTGTTGAGTTCACTAGTGGAGTCACATCCTGTTTTCAATATCACCAACACAGATTGTCTTCAAGGAAACATTCTCCTGGTCTTAACAAGGTGATTATTGTAAAAAATAAATGAAGAAAAGTGTGTGTATTCAAACAGTACACTAATATACATATATCTTATTTAAAAGGAGAATAACTTAATATTGTCATTCTTCTCAAGCGACAGTAGTAGACCAGTGCACTAAGGTTGGGCAGGAAAGATGGCTTTGAGATTTAGATTGTTCCAACTTAAGCAAATGCTTTCAAATTCATCAGATGTAGTTGGTTCACAAGCTTAATCAAACATAAGCAATGGGATCCTTTCCCATTGTGCACAAACTCCTTTGGCTGGTATGCCCAGATGATTATATCAAACATACCTCAAGAATTTGTAAAGGACTCTCAATCAAGGTCTGTTATGATTCACGAGGGGATGGTGGTAAGGCTGAGGATGCAGCAGAGTTACAAAGAAAATCAAGGGAAACTCACTTAACCTTCAGGAGGTCCCAGTTATCACATGAACACACACACATAACCAAGATCCATGCCATGGAGACACAGCAAAGTAACACTGGATTGCCTGCACCGAACTCGACACCACAGTCTCAAAGGAACCGACCAGTGATTGACGAAAGAAAGTGTGAAATCCAAAGTAAACCTGAAGTCAAAAGCTAAAGATGTGAAGTGCTCTGTACAATGCTACACTGTCTTCTTGCCCCCCCCCCCCTCACCTCCCCTCATACTGGGAATGGCCAAGTTACAATACTGCACAGGTTCTCCTCTCCTGCCCACACCCTCCTTCCCTCCTGAGGTCACACGGCTTGCGCCCGACAGCTCGAGTCTGTGTGCTCCATCTGAGGGCAGTCGGAGCCCGCCTCGCTCGTGTCCATACTGCACTCTGAGGCCTCACTGTCACTGTGGTCCATAGCTATGGGCTTGGTACTCTCCACACGCCCCTCCTCCCGTGCGGGAGGGGTCCCCTGTGGCTTGGGGACCGACTGCACGCGTGTCCCTTGACCCACGGCCACCTCCAGGGCTGCTCCTTTGGCTTGGCGGATGCAGTTGAGCCACTGCTGCTTGTTGAAGGCGTCGCTGGCCTGGAGAGAGTGGGACTGGAGTTGGCCTCCGCTACGACACCACACCCTGAAGAAGTTCTTGGCTGGGGGGGGGAATGGAGAGGAGGAGGGAGATGAATAACCAACTGAAAATTGCACAGGAAGGACATCACATAAACAGAGTGCTTGTTTCATATTATAGTCGGTGCATGGGTGCTAACACGTGCAACACACACAACAAGCTGGCTAAACTCAGCTTGGCCCTTGACTAGACGTCCAACCTGAACTACACCCCACCCAGACAGCGGATCTCTTTCGTTCTCTCAGACAAGGTGTGTGGCGGTCGAGAGGGACTCACTCCTCTCGTTGTTGCTGAAGGCCCCGCGGATCGACCCCCCCAGGCGGATCTCCCCGTCCTGCAGGTCCTCCCACTCCAGCAGGCGGACAGGGATTGGCTGGCGGTAGACATGGTAACGGAGCAGCTCGTTGAGGGTGATGGCCCTTGTGATGACCAGCACGTCCTGGAACAGGAAAACGTGCAGCTTCTGCAAGGAAACACAACACACTCAATTAGAGGCAGGGTGGAGTAGAGTATAGTAGAATTGGATAAAGTAGGATAGATAGAACTTGAAATGGACACAGTAGCATGTGTGTACTGATTCTAATCAATATACAGAAGAAACACCAGCAGCCATCTTAGTAGATTGAAGATTTCAAACATTCACTGGTGAGACAGAACCAACACTATTCCTCTATTTAAACACACCCCGAGTGAGATATTCCATCTAAACGAATAGATAAGACTAATCCCTTGTGTTTCTCTTAAATGGATACTTTCCTAAGCTTGCTCTGAAGACATCTGAAAAACATTTCACATAAGAGTGGCTTTTTCTCTTGACTCGCTTCATGTAGAGAGTGAATCGGAAGAATGATGCATGGCCCCAACACTAACAGTATTTGACTGAGAAGGGAGTTGTGTTTAGAGAAGGCTGAACAAGTGAGAGGGAGTAGGGATCTGGAGGGGTCACAAGGGTTATGTAAGACAGGACAAATACACACACACAGTTATATTTACATACACACGCGCTCTAAAGAGAGGGATTTGCCTGTATTCACAAAGTGAACCACACTGCGGGGGTTCTGTGTCATGATGTCCAGAAACTAAGTCATGTCTGTAGAATTCCAGTCCCATTTTGGACCATGTTAGGCCCTGTCCAGCTGAACCAGATTTATCTATTATTCATCAAAATGCCGACAGATTCAGTAGGTAGGCGAAGGTCACAAGGTCAGGATTATTTGTTCAACTTTTCCATTTGTCTCTCTCTCCTCTCTCTCTTTTCTCTCTCTCTAGTTCACTCATACAGACAGTCTTAGTACACAGGGTTCCCAAGTCTTGCCCTCCTTACCTTAGCTAACCTCCCCTCACCGAAACCCAACAGGCCCTCTCGTTCTCATAGCATGTCGTAAAATAAAAATCAAAAAGAAACACAAAGCAAAAAATATATACAAAGCATAAAAACCTCTTTTCCACATCCTTACCACTGCTTCTACTCCTTTTTCCGGAGTAATGACTTTTGATTTATAGGTTTATTGTAATAAAAAACACAATACGGTTTTGTTTGCTTCCCACAATACATGAAAGGCAGAGTCTGACTGCCAGACAGACGAATGACCATCTGTTCTGTTACTGCCTTTCCTGTGATTACTCCAGCTAACTAACTGCCCTCTCATTATGGAGACTGCACAGTATGCAGCATGGGAACCATATCAAAACTACACCTCCCAGCACCACCCTGGGCCGGGTACATCGCCATACTCTGAAGTTGGTCTTTTTCCTCGTCTGCATTTTCCCAGGCACTGAACTGAAGACTGCAGGACAAGTAAAGTCTGAAAAACGGAGGATTTCCCTGTAAGGTTGCTTCCTTCAGCTGCCCAGCAGTGTCAGAGGAGTGCAGATGAGATGAGGGGTAGGAAGGCTACTTTAGACTATTGAAAGCAGCATCTCCCAACCGATCATAACCAGATGCTTCCCATTAGAACATGGGGGCGCAATTAAGGTAAACAAGATCAACATTAAGCCGAACATCAAACAAACGACAACCCCCCACAAAACCTCCTATGTTTTTTTTATGTTGCATACCTCCCACAGTAAACAGCTTTCTCTCCAGCTCGTTATAATGATCCCCAAGGTGGGCTTACATTATTGATCTGTGATTATCTGAAAAGCATAAGAGATTCTATTCTACTCTGCCATTGTGTGTATAGGGTCCCCAGTACATCATAGGTCAGCCATGTTGGCGTAAAACTTTGATCTTCTAGTGTCCAGGCTCCCTGTTATTTACACAGGGAGCTGTGTACTCCTCTCCTCGACTTCCCTCTTCTGTTCTACCTCTCTTTACTGTGCTTTGGTGCCCTTCATATGTTACTCACCAACACGGCCTGACACCTGAGAACATCTATTTAGAGTCTTAGAACTTGTGGAACACCTGTACTTGACCTCTGGCCTGAACTGTACATCACACTCCCTGCCTCATGTTTTCTCTAGGTTTTCTTCGTACTGGAGTTGACATTCAGCTTGATCGATTGGCGTGTTGCAGACATGTTATCATGTGTTATGGAATGTTGTGCGTGTTGGAGGGAGGGGGGAGAGGATTCGAGGTCCAGGCCACAATTGCTTGGTTTTCGAGTTGGAAGTAATCTCTATCCGCCCGAGTCACACGGAGGGCAAACGCTAAATTCAAAACGGTCAGGTGGTTGTCCACTCACCGCTCCTCGGTTGTTCTTGAGCTCCCCGTGGCAGCTGAGTGTCCGGGAGCTGTCTATGAGCAGGTCCCTCTGGCTGTCCTCAGGGTAGAGCAGACGCTCCTTGTAGAAGCGACACTCGGACTCCCCAGTTTGCCTGTTGATCTTTGCCACGATATTCTGGATCATGCTGATCTGGAACGGAACGAGACAACGTTTGATATTCACACATAGTTTCTGCGAGTCGAGGTGTGTGTGAACATGTGTGTACGTGTGTGTGTGTGTGCATACGTGTGGGCACGTGTGTGCATGTGTGTATGTGTGTGTATGTGTGTGTTCCCACTCACTGCTTCATCCAGGTGCTGACGGTCGGGGTGGTCGTTGGGCGAGTGTTTCAGGATCTCCCTGAGCAGCAGCGGGTACTTGACCAATCGGCTGCGTGGGATGTCCAGGAAGTTCCACAGGTCCAGCTTCCTGCTGAAGGGGGACTCCAGGCAGCGTTGGAGGAAATCATGGACCCGGTGATCCTGCTTCTTGTGGTCCAGCAGGGCCTTGGCGGCCACCTGGTTGCTGCAGTAGCTGTTGTACAAGTCCAGGCACGGCAGCTGGGGAAGGAAAGAAGCTTCCAATGAGACAACTGATGTCAACAACTTGGTGACAGAGGTCAATGCTAGTAGGTGACCGGTATACTCACTAAACAATCAACAAAATGGTAAGTGTCTATAAACTATCCCTAACCAGTGGTTATCAGCAGAGTTTTAGTTCTGTTAATACTTCCCTGGTGGCATGAGCATTTATTGTACAGACAGTTTACTATACATAAAGTGTAAGTGAACACATCAGGTCAGTGGATCAAATCCAAGACCCAGATCCAGTCCCATCCAGGTTACAGCAGGTGAGCTACTGTTCTGTACTGTACATGTGAAGACACAAACCAGGGAGGGAAGGAAGTCTGTACTACCTCAGCCATCATCAAGTTTACTAGAACATTCTCCTGGAGAACCGTGCGTGAATCCCTCCTCTTGTTCTTTTCGGACGCTAACTAAGCAGAGTTGGGAGTAGAGAGCCTGGTAGAACTCACACCCTCTCACATAAACAACCTGACAAGCAGCCCTGACACACCCCACACTGCATTTGATTAGAGAGAGCACGGACCGGTCTGGTGGGGGTGCACCATACACGCTCTGATCTGAGGTTTCCACAAGGAGAAGTCCCCCTTCCAGCACTGTACATGTGACCTGATACTCCTCTTTAGAAGTGACCAATCCAAAGCAAGCCGGTCCACCATAGTGAACCAGAGACCGAAGTGGACTTGGGAAACCTCCCCCTGGTTATGTAACCTTATTGATTGAGCTCCTGCCGGTCAGAGAGCTGTGGCTGTGGCTGGCGCTCTGCTGGGATGAGCAGAAACAGTTCCTCCCTAGTCATGCATTGTTCGCCATGGTGGCCTAGCGTCAACAGGAAGAAAGGATGGAGTCGGAAAACAGCATGCTTACACAATGTGACCCTCAAGCCTGGCCCCTAGAGAAAAGCTCCAACAGTCCTGCACAAGACCTGTCAGATTTAAGGGGGAAGGTTTCTTGGTCTCATGATAGCTGGCTGGTAAGAAATGTACTGGGAATGAATCCCTACCCCATTAGGATATAAATGGCCAACAACTTGTCCCTATCTCAAGTGATTTTGGTTGAGCTCTTGGAAGGTAATGTACGGCTCAATCCAAAAATTATACTAATATTAGTAATTGTAAGTATAAGTAATACGTGTCTAACTTTCTGAAACCTTATTAATTTGATAAATTATTGCCATTTATTCTAAGATGAAATGTACACCTCACTCAAAAAAACACAATAATCACCATGACTAACTTGCTGTCTAATCAATCCACACCCTGTCCAGAGTTACAGCCCGATGCTGTATGACATGGAGCTGACAGCACAGTGATAACATGATGGTCAGATCTCTGCAACTCTGGCCGTGACATGACCAGGGGTCAGAACAGTAGAACTATGTACGTCAATAGCTCCAGAGTGGCAGAAGGACCCCCAGGGGGCAGAGGTCAAGGTTCACCTCACACCAAGGTCTGAGCACACAGCCAGATTGATAGCTGACGACTCAGCCAAAAGGTCACTGTCTTTGTTTTCACACAAAAATGTCCTCATTGAAAACAAGTAACATCTCAAGGGGTTGTGGGAAGCCCTGGGTATTTTTTCCTAAGAATGTTGTGGGGTAATTTGTTGATGCTTCATGGTGTTCTACAGGGGTAGTGACATCTGTGGTTGTCCGAAAGGTTATGTTCTGGTACCCTTTGTTCCATATCAATCATTCAATAACAGACACATCTATTCACAACAATTTATATTGCTGCATCTTTAACAGTGGAAAGATAGTTGCATATATCAATTTCATTATTTCCACAGATTCCTAATACATGTTAAGTAGGTCTATCTATTATTTAGTAGTATTACATAATCAACATCATCTGAAAATGTGAGAGACAGATTGCAGCTGCTGTGAGACTGACACAGGAAGCAAGCCAGATTAGGGAGTCAGCCAGACGAGAGAGATCAAACTCGCTCTTCCCCTCTCTGTCTCTCCACTGTGGCCAGAACACAGCACTGTGGGCTCCAATCCACCACAACACCAGGGAAAGTGAGAGGGAGCGGGTCAAAAAAGCGATGACTTTGGCCTGGAGCTAGCGCTGGTACGCTCTCTCCCTGATACAGAGCAACAGCACGTTCAATAAAATCCACAGTGTAGAGCCCAAACTCTTAAAGAGAGAAAGCGAGAGGGAGAAAGCCAGGAAAGGAAAGGAGGAGGAAGAGAAAGGACACGGCGTCCGTATCCTCTTACCCAGTCCACCAGGATGTGTCCCACATGTTCGGTCGAGCCGTCGGGTTTACGGGCCTCTCTCAGCCGACTCAGCAGATCTGAGGGGCGGGGGAAGAAACCCAAAATGTCGAACGCCCAGACGAGTTGTGTGTTTGTGTGTGTCCACGCTTGTTTTGTGTGTGTGTGTGTGTGTGTGTGCGTATATGTGTACCTTCATGTAAGGGTATGAGAGAGTCCAGGGTCCCAAAGATCTGGTTGAGCTCCTGTTCTGTCATGATAGACAGCTTGAGCATGGGGTCATGGTAAGCCTGCAGGGACAAGAGCCGGTTATGAAACTGGAAACCAAGTGTACACAGCACCATCCCAACCTACAGAATTTTTCCTTTTTCAGTACTTGAAAACGCTTGAAATTCTCTTGAAATGGTGAATCAGAGCAAGGAGGAAAAACTCAAAAGGGTTCTTTCCGTGACACTGTGGTTATACTGACATCCTAACCTGTGTATCACCCATGTTAGTAACCAGGAAACCAGGTCAGCTAGATATGAGTCCCACCACTAAAAAAGGCAATCGATGTGTGGAAAACATGGAGGTTTTCCCAGAGATAAAACTAACAAATATCTAGCAGGGGGCGGACACTCTAAGAGCATATCTAATTTTAGCCCTAAACTCATAAAGAACCACACTGTAAAATCTCCTGGGGGGTTTTTCAGAAAAGGTCAACACAGAAGACAGAAGACAAGGACAGACAAGCATGCATCAAGAGGAAAGCCTGTCTGGTCAAAGGGGTTGGATAGCCAAGTCTTGTCAGGCTGGATGAGAAGTTGAACAATGCTGAATAGAGAAAGCAGACCTTACCTTCTTGGCCAACTTCAGATCCTCCACCAGGTCTTGCTCCCCCTGAGACAGCTCAAAGATGGCCTGTCGGCAGAGTGGAAACAGAGAGCAGCAGTGAGACCGGAGAGTTCTTCTATGTGCTTCACCTACATGTCATTACACAGACTACTGCTGTCTGTGTGTGTGTGTGTGTGTGTATTTGGGACATGCTTGCACACATATAGACACAGATGCATACGCGCGCGCACACACACACACAAACAGAAGTAAACACGACCCATCTGACCACTAAAAACCCAATACTTCCATGTGAACATCTGGCATCTGTTATACACACCATATAGCCTTGTTCTTTGAAGCCTGAGTGTGTGTGGCCAGGAGGGATCTAAGAGAGTGTGTGTGTGCGCGCGCGTGTGTGTGTGCGTGTTGGAGGACAGCAGTAATTCCAGTTGATCTTTCAAACTAGCTCATCAGAGAAGCAAGTCTGTCTGTCTGTCTGTCTGTCTGTCTGTCTGTCTGTAGAATACCAATTCTAATGATAAGAATCAATAAGATACATCAATAATACATTTGTATACTGTAGGTTCCTCTTCATTTTTAAAGGTGGTTTGGAGGAAGGACGGGGTTGGATGATTATATACCCATATCCCTAACAGTTTGGGTTCAGGGCGGGGGTCAGGTGTTTGGGTGAGGTGTAAGGGGTCAGAGGTCAGAGTCAGGGTGTCTCACCTCCTGCCGTTTGATCTCCTTGGAGGACAGCGTCTGGTGTCCGAGCCGCACGTCAAAGGTCTCGCTCCACAACTTGCTGTCACGCCGCTTCGCCACGGCTGGGGGGGCGGGGCGGCTCCAGGGGCGCAGGGCCGTGATCTCCGTCCGACTCTCGCTCCGGAAGCTGATGGACCGCTGTGTGAGGGGCGGAGACAAGAGACGGTGAGCTCTAGAGGTGGAACTACTCAGCCAGCAGCTGTAGTGTTGGTGGATTGGGTGTGTGTGTGGAGGCTGTGGTTGTGACTGAGGCAGGGGTTAGGCATTCCGGGAGAGAGGTGGGAAGGGAGGGATGTTGAGAGGGAGGATGGGAGAGAGGGAGGGAGGTTAGAGGGAGGGAGGATGGGAGAGAGGGAGGGAGGTTAGAGGGAGGGAGGCTGGGAGGGAGGTGGAGAGGAAGGGAGGGAGAACAGATGGCCTGTTGTTTGGACCAACACCGCAGTGATGACAGTAGCAGTCAGTCTGACAGTCCTCACTGCTGAATGATACCCTACACCTCCTTCACTCTCCTCTGAAGACTACCAGATGTGGTAGACCCCCCCCCTCTGCTCTCAAAGCTCCATTCTGAGGTTGTAGATCTTGCTGCCCACCAACCATAACGTAAACAAATGCAGTCTAACCCATCAAACACATGACATGTTCATGTGAAAACATCTGCACCGAGTAACACGAGTAAAAAGCAGAATGGATTTGAGAATATGCATTCAGTTTATTGCACACAGTCAAAAGGAGAAAGGAGGGATTGAGATTATAGTTGTACCTGCAGAGTCTGTCCAATCCGTTTCAGTGGTGCAGTCTTCACTGGAGGAATGAGGCTGGCCAGAGATGTGACTCTGGAAAGGGGCTTCACCCTCTTGATACTGGGCTCCTGGAGGAGGGAGGAGGAGAGGAATGGGGAGGGGAGGAGAGGAATGGGGAGGGGAGGAATGGGGAGGGGAGGAGAGGAGGGAGGAAAACAGACAGGTGTAAACAAACAGGCGTCACATCATCAAAGAAGCACAGCAGAGACAACAGTTACATAAAATACCTTCAGGTTCACAGTCTCCATCAGCCTCCAACACCTGACCAGTGCTCTGAGCCTGGAGCAGCCTGATAAGAACCAGCGCTAGCAACCACTTTCGTGAATGGGACAATGTTCTTCATCGTATTCATCCTCATCGACCTCAGTAATCTCGACCCGACCCCCCTTCCCGATCCCCTCTCTTCCTCGTCCCTGCCCGACACGTTCAGCCTCCCCTACGGTCACGAGCCGAAGCACCAGTGGGAGACAACGCAGTCCCATCAACACTCGACAACAAGCTCATACTGGAGCCACTTCCCCTCAAGGTGATGTCTTCCCCTGGTCGGTCGGTCAGCCAGGCAGGCAGGCAGGCAGGCAGATAGGCAGGCTGCTGCGGTTGATAAGGTACCCCAAAGCCCCTCAGGAGTGGGCAGACGCAGGACCCGTCTCCATGTCACACGCTCCCAGGGAGCCCACACGGACGTGTCAGTGCTCAGTCAGACATAGACGGAGGGGGGAAACGCAGTGTGGGAGCAGGAACGTCAAAGACGACTGGAGAAGCTGCAGCTTCACCTCCAGGCAGCATCCGTCTTCCCCTCTCGCTTTCCCCCTCTCTCTCTCTCTCTCTTTCCCTCTCCCCTCTCCCCTCCTCGGTGTCCCTCTCCCCTTCTCTCTACCCCGCTCTCCTCGTGTCATTGCAGTTGCAGCATGTCCCTGGCTACGTCACTGCAGCAGCCAGATCAGTATTCTGGGAGCAGACTTACACAGCACACTCAGCAGTATGGGAGTCCATGACGTCTCAAACCAAACAGCAGAGGTTGAAAGCAGGAAGACAAAACGAAGATAGTGGAGGCATGTCTACATTTCTTAGCCTACTTAGAACCTCACTTATTTGTATTTGGTAAATTTGGTAAATAAGACTTGAGATTTCACAGCTAGAGGGACATTTTAACCTGGATTTGTAGATCAGATCATGTTTATGCTGGGCCATAATAGTTGTAAAAACCCATCTTCTATGAGTCTACTTCTATACTTATGCAATAGTCGTTATCTCCACACTGATAGGATGGACCGGAACGTTTCACAGCTAACACACTTACAGAGACAGCTGAACATGTTACACAACCACTTCTTGCCCCATACAGGCTGTCAATCAATGTCACCACATGTGCCACCAATCATAACGGTCACGCACGCGCGCGCACGGACACTCGCACACGAACCCACACACACAGTTGCACACTTGCAGTCACACACACACACACACACATTGAAACAGGATGAAGTATTTGATCCTAGTAGCTCGTCTGGAGATAAGAGGGAAGGGAGATATAAAACATCTATACAACCTGATAACTGCTCCTTTCTTGAGATTTGTAAGGCGTTGAACCGAGGTCTCTTGCATGCAACAAGCCCACATAAAGCTATAATAGCTAGGCTACCTATGGTACATTGCCCTTTGATACTAATCTGAGTAATTAAATTCTTCCCAGAGAACATTGGCAGAAGACAAAACACTTTTCCTGATTAAACTATTGCGTGTGAGTCTCACAGATGATTAGGGTGAATGCCTTAACTAAGACACCTCTCTCATGCCAACCATGACGACCTTAACCACAGAGAACTGTCCAGGCGGAGCAAGAGGCTGGTTCCCATGGTGCTCTGATTGGTCCAGGCTGATTCAATCACTTCCTGACACAAGGTCTATTGTGTCTCAACTAAGGCTCCTACACATACAAACAGCCCCCCCCCCCCCCCCACAAACACAGGCAAAGGTAGATCTGGTAGCCCCCGCCACACACACATCAACACATCAACACACCGTGACAGAGGGCTGAGAAGGATGAATGTGGCCTTAAGGCCAGCCTGCCCTGGATAGGAGCTAGCTTCCAATCAATGTATGCATGCAATGTATATTGGCTCATTATTGTGTTCTACCCTGGTGTGAGCATCAGCCTATATAGCCTACAGCCTATAGACCCACTCACTGTAAATCTACTAGGTCTGGGAATTCAATCAAAACATTGGTGTTGTACAGTTTAAAGGCTGTGAGGGAAGTGCAGTACCTGTACCAGCTGTGCTAATTGAGACATTGCCCGTCTACCGTTACGGCTCATTTTCCAGATAAATAGAGCACCAGATGAGACGGTGGCTAACCTTATTAGCTTGCTCAATTACTCCATTACCTTGTCTTTCTTCGAATAGTGGCATGTTCACATTTAGTGAACTGGCAGAGTCCTGTACATTCACAGGCGAGAGAGAGAGGTACAGAGGGCAGCCCAGTCAGGTCCAGCTCTCAAAAACAAAACAAATATAGTCGATGAAGCTGAAACATGACAACTAAAACCATCTGTGAGACTGTGTGTGTCAAGTGCTTCTGAGACTCTGAGCCAGAAAGCGAGAGGGAGAGACAGAAAAACAGAGAAAGACAGAGAAAGACAGAGAAAGAGAGAGACAGAGATAGACAGAGATAGAGACAGAGAAAGCCAAAGAAAGCCAGAGAAAGAGAGAGAGAGCAAGAGAGAAAGCAAGAGAGAGAGAGAGAGAGAGAGAGAGAGAGAGAGAGAGAGAGAGAGAGAGAGAGAGAGAGAGAGAGAGAGAGAGAGAGAGAGAGAGAGAGAGAGAGAGAGAGAGAGAGCGAGGGAGAGAGCGAGACGGACACCTCCAGGCTACTGCTTCTGCTGAGTACAGTGTCTGTTCCAGGGAGGAGAACAGCGATGAATCATAGGTCTATCTGGAGAAAAAGCTTCACATATACAAACTGTGGTAGGCTCATGGCTGCTATGATTGGGATCATAACATTGTTTATATCTGCGTGCGTGTGCGCATCTTTTTTCAGTGTGAGTTCTACGGGTGTCCCCCTAGCCCTCTCACACCACAATGGTGTCCAGTAATAGGACATTAGTAACAGGACATTAGTCACCTTCCGTGAAAAGCCAGAGTAAAGAGCTGAGCTCAGTGACAGGCAGTGAGGGAGCCCGGCACAGGAGAACATAGCCTCTGGGGGGAGTCAGCAGGTCTTACAAAGCACTGTGCCGTATGTCTGCACTGACTCACTGACTCTGTTCCAGCAGACATAAACACCCTGCAGTCTCATCCCTGCATAACAGCACCATCACCACAGGACTCACTTTCAGAGTCTGAGTGCCTCAGGATTAGAATGACGACATGATGCCCTACTGAGGCCCTACTGAGGTGAAGACAATGTACTGCAGGCTAGAACAAGAGGAGGCTGTCAGAGATTCAAACACGGGGCTCTGCCCAGCTGAGACTGTGTTAATCGGCTAAACTGTAGCCTCAGTGTAGCATAACGTTAGGTGAGCAAGCCCTCTTACACAAGATTCACTTTAGCCACATGCTGCGTGTGACTAAGCTGTACTGGGGCTGCCTGAACACAACCTAGTCTGTACAAGAACAGGTGGAAGCTGGCTCTCACACAGATGACAAGAACATACACATCCTCCTTCACTCTTCCACCTATCACCACCACAACGATGGGGAGAGCTTTGAGCTGTTTTGGGATAGTTTCAAACTTTCAAGTTGATGCACATTTGTTTTGAGCCAAAATCTTACCATTGCTCTGCATTCTGTGACAGAACGTTCCTTGGCATCCATTTGTACATTGCACGTTTAAGAGCGTTTTTCTAAATGAAAAAGTAAATAAGCCATGCAAAGAAAGAATCTTATTTTACATTCTGTATTCTCACATCTTCCCCATGCTTCTTTGTTTTCAGGTTCACACAGTAAGCTCCACGCTCTATAAATAATGGGCGATGTGAACATCGTTTGTGGTCGAGTGAGAGATGACGGTCTGACAGATCCCACAACAGACGCACCAGATGTATTTGAAGCAGCTTTCTGAGTCTGGAGAGCTGGACCCTGACTGAAATACTAAAACACTGGCGAACCATCACAGAGCCGCGGTGGGGGGATCTCACGCATGTAAATTGTAGCCTATTTTGTTGTCTCTTACACATTTACAGCCTGGTAGAACTGCAAATACTGCGAGTAGCCTACACCAGTGATTTAACAATGCATGTTGACACTTTAACTCAATAAATAGAAGACTAGTTGATACGATTTTTAGTTCAAAGAAATAAGTAACACGTCTGTACAGCACGCGTGTCCATAACAAGCAATACGCATTCGATTTCATCAGTCATCCTGAACTAAATGCCTACCTCAACTTCTTTACCCGGTTGGTGCTCACATTCTGCACTTCCAAGGAACAATTTGCCCTCTTCACGAAAAGGTAAAACGGGTATTCCGTGGCCACCATGCTGTCACTCTCCGTTGTCACAGCGGTGCTTATTGCAGCAGAGTAGTCGCAAGCCAGTCTCGCAGCCACGATGCCCGCCAGATCTGCAAAGTTCCCGTCTCTTGTCTACACCGCTTACATGCGTGTTTCATTCCAGCGCACTGATCCTCTCCTCACCAACTCAAATCGCGTCTGAGAGGAGTGAGAGCCCTTGAGTGAGTGAGCGAGCGTAAACTCCTCCTGCGGTGCACTCGATCGCTTTTTGGAACATGAGCAATAGCGTGAGAAACAGCGCCCCCCGTTGGCTACAAAGTCTGAGCTACCAAGCCACTTTTGCATAGCTGACATGCAAAATATCAGATTTTTGCAACGCGCCTCTCTCCCTCTCCCTCTCCCCTCCTCTCCCTCCCCTTCCTCCCTCTCCCTCTCCCTCTCCCTCTCCCTCTCCCTCTCCCTCTCCCTCTCCCTCTCCCTCTCCCTCTCCTCTCCCTCTCCCTCTCCCTCTCCCTCTCCCTCTCCCTCTCCCTCCCTCCCCTCTCTCCCTCTCTCTCTCTCTCTCTCTCTCTCTCTCTCTCCTCTCTCTCTCTCTCTCTCTCTCTCTCTCTCTCTCTCTCTCTCTCTCTCTCTCTCTCTCTCTCTCTCTCTCTCTCTCTCTCTCTCTCTCTCTCTCTCTCTCTCTCTCTCTCTCTCTCTCTCTCTCTCTCTCTCTCTCTCTCTCTCTCTCTCTCTCTCTCTCTCTCTCTCTCTCTCTCTCTCTCTCTCTCTCTCTCTCTCTCTCTCTCTCTCTCTCTCTCTCTCGATTATAGGCACTTGCATTAAAAAAAGCTAAAACTAGAGAGTAGGCATACTCATAGCGATTTGAACAACTCCCAAGTTTCATCCTAGTTTTAATAACAACAGTGTGTTGTTCTATCAAACTGTGATGAGAGATTTGGTTCAGGACCCCAACATTCCCGGCACAAGCCTAAGGACATACTCAGCCATAAACAAGGCTCTGCTCCTCTTGGGTGCCTTGTGTGCTCCTGCTAATGATTTGGTAATTTGTTGTAAAAAATAAAATAAGTATTTACAGTATCTAACAGTGCAGATTAAATCTTTGGCTCCCTTTCCCCCTCCCACCCTCCCATCTCTTCACCTCAATCTCCTCTCACAACTCCTCCTTTATTCTCCATATTTATCACTCACTCATTCTGCCCTGCAGCTCCTGTGTCTCTCAGCAGAAATTGATCCCAGTTTTAAGAGGCTTTGTTCTGAGAGGCAGAGAAGTTCCTGTGTTTGTACTCTTATCCCGCACAGGGAAGTGTGTGTATGTGCGAGGGTGAGTGTAAAGTGTGTGAGAGAGTGTGTGTCCCTGCGCATGCTAGCGTGTGTGCAAGGCCCCTGGTCCCTCCAACCAAAGCCAGACTAGAACAGTAAACAAACTGTGGCTTTCATAGTCACTCAGCGAGGTGTCACTCAAATAGACCAGAACACCTATGAAGCACTGAAGCCTTCAATGGTGCCAGAAAAATCACAAAGCACACAGTCAGTTGATCCTGGCCTGCAGGACATTATTGTACCACCCCGACTGATGTTTTTCTCTCTCTATATGGTTACAAGCTATAGTCTATTCTAGATTCCCCTTTTCAAGTTGAAAAACAGTATCTTCTTTAGTAGCAATGAAAAAAGATACAGAAATCAGTGAGTTGGCCTATTACACATATCTCAAGGTGAGCAGACTGACCCAGTTGGTACTTTGTTTGTAACTCTGCTGTTCAATTAATAATTGGAAATCAAGACTGAAAAACGATCTGTGTTAATTACTCCACTACATGGAACTCTGCCTATTGGTGCTCCCTGTGAGCATGGTGGGTGGGGTGATTGGGAACAGCTTCACAAGCTTGCCAGAGGTACTCACCTTAAAAGGAATGACTAACCTTCCATGGAACATTATAGGAAAACTACTAGGATAACACCAAAATGACTAATCTGTTCCAAATGCATTATTCATTTCCTTTCCTGCTCATATCATTTCTCTCATGTGAGTTTGCAAAAAAGAAAGTAATCTGTAAGGTAAGGTTTGTTTTCCTATCTTAGCCTTGTCACCAAACTCCTTCCTCTACTTAACCAATGGGAACCCACCGATTGTGGAGAGATAGAGGAGACTGCTGGATCAGACAATCAGCTCAAGTGATTGGCTAGAGGGTTCAGGGTCAGGGGTCAAATCACTGCTCTGGATCAAACCCTGAGTCATAACATTTCTAATTATCACATTTCAATCCACAACAGGAGCGTATAGTATCTTGCTTTGTTGTCATGTTAACATAATGGACAATCAATTACTGTAACGTATACACATGGTGAACTACTACACATACATGTATCTGCTTGTTTATCTGTTAACCTCTCAACAAAGGTCAGTAATTCACAGTCCCCTGAACTGTCCTTTTGTTCTCTAAAACCTCTGATGGTATTACTGCAGCTCAGCTATTAATACATGACCTTTTCTGATAACCTTCCAGCCAGGTAATATTGATCATTATATCCTCCATGGTTTTTGATGTGTAGTATGTCAGTCAAAGACTACTCTACTACTACACTTTATGTAATTCATTTGTTATGTAACAAGCAAGCGATCACAGTTTTTTTTTAAAGTTTTTTTACTTGAATCCTTTGAATCCCATTCAAAAGTCAAGGATATTTATGATGAAATAGGAATGACATTTCAGCAGCTCACAGAGTCCTTGTTGGTTACATAAATATTTCTCAAAAACTGATAAAGAAATCACCATTCTCATCGTTGGTTGGGATGAGATTGATATGGCTTCACACGGCTACAACCAGTGAAGCAGGTCTTAATAAGGTAAGAACAGTCTGCCATGCAGGGGAGCCCCAAGAACCAAATCAAGCTGACTTCCTCGTTATGAGCTGATCTCATCAGGGAGTAATGAATATCATTTTACAGACCTTTTAAATAAATACCTAGAATGACTCAAGATTTTCAGTTGATCGAATGGAGCAAAAAATAATCATGAGCTACATTTTCAGAATACTGAGGTTCATTGCCATTGCTGAAGTGCACCCTGTCTTTGTAAACATCCATACATCAATATTCACTACGGTCCTTTCAGCCAGCTGTTCCCTGGGGTCGTACTCTCAACACTATCAGCCCACATTCTGCTGTTGAGGTTCCTAGGGCATGTCATTATTTTTTGTCAATTTGATCAATGATACAGACCAGTGCAGTTTGTTTTTTTCTTTCAATATGGTCTCCATATCTGGACCCTACAGAAGGATATTGCAGCGGAAACACGTTGCCGTCACAGTTGTGAATTGTGTATTTTTGCTGTCTGTAATTATCCTGATTCCATGTTTTATTTTGCAGGTATCTGTTGTGTAAGAGAATATAATATGAGTGGGATCCTTCTTGTATTAGGACTTTAAATAATTAATTTGTATTTTTTTTTTTTTTGAAACTATTTTGCTCACACACACACAACACAAGCACACAAAAACGCTCTTGACAAAGACACACGCTCTTGACACACAAAGACACACACACACAGACACACACACACACACAAAGACACACGCACACACACACAAAGACACACACACACTCACAAAGACACACACACACTCACAAAGACACACACACACTCACAAAGACACACACACACAAAGACACACACACACACACAAAGACACACACACACACACACACACACAAAGACACACACACACACACAAAGACACACACACACACACTCACACAAAGACACACACACACACACACACACACAAAGACACACACACACTCACAAAGACACACACACACACACTCACAAAGACACACACACACACTCACAAAGACACACACACACACACAAAGACACACACACACACTCACAAAGACACACACACACACTCACAAAGACACACACACACACACAAAGACACACACACACACACTCACAAAGACACACATGCCAGACTCAGGGCTATTTATCAGTAGACTACAAGGCAGGCGTTATGCAACCCTATAGGAACCACGCTTAGGGCCCTGTCAGACACAACACTGCTGACTGCTTAAACAACCCAAGTCAAGATACCTCCATACCCCAAGGACACATGTGACAAGGTTGATAAAGCTAACTTGAGTAGAACCGTTTGCGGTTCTACTCAGCATGTTGGTGCTATGTCTGTGACTACACACGCCACAATGCATATCTTGTTTTTAACTCACACAGTACATTTGATACATCCTCTTTTATGTATTCTATATAAACTGAGTCTGAGAGTTCACGTAATGTTTATGTGGTTGTTATCTGACTGAATATATCAAAACGGCTCTTTCATGTTGGAATTACATTTCTAGCCCCACAGGGCCTGTTTTCAAGCCCTGAATTACCCTTCATTCAAATGTTCTGTATGTGTATTACTTCAGAGTTCAGTCCTTCTCTTGGTCCTCTGTTATCCATGGTCAATCTAATCATGGTGTTGCTTGAAGGACCAGTATCGCCTCCTTACAAACAAGCAGGATTACAGCAACATTGTGCCTAATATTCCCATTGTGACCATTGACAAGAGCTGAATAAGCACACTGGATTCAAGCCATTTTCCTGTGACCATTTTGCTGACCATTTTTCAAGTTCCTGTGACCTTTTACAGGTGAAGTCGAGGGCCTGACAATCTCCAAAATAATGAAGGGGGGGGGGGGGGGGGAACGAGGACAATGGGAAAATTCATTTGAGAAATTGTGGAGGATATTTGAGTTCTTCTGTCTAATATTAAATCGCTCCATAATTGGTTTCCGTCCCTTGATGAATTGGTAGGGTGAGCATGATCCTGTCGACATCAAGGTAAGTCCACCTCTTATTCCTTCTTTATAATGAACCTTAATATGAAACTGTTGTTCCTAATGCTGGAGACAATAAGCATCTGGGTATTTCACTAACATATGGAAACCACAATATCCTACAATCAAAGCCCAGTTCTGTACTCAAACACTCCAGTATATACTGTTTCGTATAACAATGATTATGAATGAACAGGTTTGGTATATAATCAGGTGTGTGGTAAGAGGAACGAGAATGCGAGAAAAAGAGAGAATGTAGGTTTTCACCTGGTTCTCTGGGCTTTCTGTGGTGCAAGTTCTGGTGCACAAAAACATATCCCATGATAAGAATTGGGATGACACTGAAAGACAGACAGAAAGACAAAGAGTGGACAAAGAGATGGAGCACTTGGTGAAAAAACTAGGTTAGGGGCGGAATGGCTGAGAAAGTAAGTGTGACGCCGTCATCAAAGTGCCCAAATGCCTTTACTGTGGTGTTTGGGGTGGGGGAGAAGTTGAATCAAACACTGTATCTGGGCCAGAGCCAGGTGGGGGTTACCATTGGGTCAGTGGGTGACAGGCACAGAGATACAGGGAAAGAGAGAAACAGTCTCTGAAGCCAAGTTCTAAAAGCTGGGTTTGAGGTCATGTTTATTCCTTTCATCTGATAAGAGATATTGAAAAAAAATCTCGCTCTTTCAAACAGAAAGACGACACATCTTTTGAGGAACGGCTTCCAGCTGTAGCCCCCCCCCCCTTCCTACCTCTGTCTCTGTGTGTGTCAAGTCACAACCAAACTCAAAGCGAGTTGAACAACAGATAACGCTGTCTCTTAATGGAATCTCACTGGAAACTTCCCTCTGGAGACTCTGGCCCAGTACAGGCTACTGTTTCGGCTCTCACTTATCTAAATGACAGAAGGGCTGTTTACATGCCACTGACTGTTCCAAGACCTAAATCTCACTCTGTATGGGAAGTCTTCATTGAAGCTGCTTCTAAGGAGACTTGGAGAACACGAGGACAGAGCGAGAACTAGGAAGTCAGCCGGATGGGTTCATAAACAGCTCTGTCCCCAGGCCAGAGGTATTTAAAGACTGGGTTTGGTGTTTGCAAGGAGAGTTTGTCCCTGTCCATCCATCATCCTGTCCACCTTGTCCGACTAGTCAGGGATGTCTGAAGAAAATCTTGTATGAGTGTGTATGTGTGTTTGTGTGTGTGTACCACTTGGTATTTATACAGCAAAAGAGCAGTCTGTCTCCCCGAGGCTCAATAACCAGTGCAGACGAGAATCCCCCAACGCTCTTGCACGCTAGGCACAGGAATGCTGCCCAGAACGCCTTTTTATAACCCACAATTTCACTGTTCCCCTCACAACCTGTACAGGAACAAACACACACAGCACACACTCAGACAGATGGCCTCATCTAACCTTGGTTTGACCGGCACACCTGGCTGCCAGCTCATAGCTTCAGCAGTCTTGGGCTCTCCTCAAGGGCTAGCCCTGCAACACACACACTCACTCAACCTACACATCAATGTTTTTTTTTTTTGGACCACTTGGTCATAGGGATCGCCAAATATGATCTGTTTACACACATCATGATGGGTTAAAAAAAAAATCTGGGATGGACAGTAGGACCTCCCAGCCAGTCCAGTTACACCTAGAAGGAGGAAGGACTGAGTCGGATACTAGAGAATCTCTAGTAGTCCTTTATGTATAAATGTATAATCCATCAGTCATTGACTTGAACAAAACATCCCCAGATTGGCTAATGAGCAGTCTAAATGAATTGATTTTGTGTTGACTCAATTACATAAACCCCCAAGTTAGCTAGTGTCAGAATTATGTATAGGATGCCAGCTAATGTACACCTTCCTGTGAGACCCATTTCTATTCTCTGACTGGCTGATGAACACAGGAAGTACAACCCCTTATCCTTAAATAGACCTGCTGATGAACAGATAGCACCCTCTTCCTGCCCATACAGACTGATCACTGTTCTGGCTTTCGGACCCCTTTAAACACTACGTTTTGTCTTTTAGGGGTCCTTTCTCAAGTTAGTTGTGTTTAGGATCAGTTTTGTTGTCTCTTTGCCCTTAATTAATTATCTGTTACAAATTGTAAAAAAACAAAAAAAACAACAACAAAAAAACTATCATGATTAGACTTAGTATACACTTGATTGGAATATAGTAATTTCTGCCAAGATATTATTGATACTCAAACACACAGATTTTTCTTGTTGGTTTTTACCTGTCTGAGTGTCATTTGGGACTATTCAGTTACTATTCATCTGAATGGTTAGACATTCGTTTCTGTTCCTCATTTACAAATGGGGAGCAGAACAAATTCAAATCTAAACAGAACCATATCTTCATACTAGGTACCAGTGATGTGTTGTCATATTGCACCCAGCTCATGGGTCAGCTGATGGGCCCAGGTTCTGTTTGAGAGTTTTGTACATGCAGTTTTATATCATGTCAAGGGAGTGATTCTGATGGCTTGGGCAAACTTGGCCAGACTATACAATGTAACACATTATAAATGTTTCCAAGTGTTGCCCATTTTACTCCAAGATTTCTATTTTTATGTTCGACTGTTAGTGTAAATGGCCAGGCTAGTTTAGAGTAGATTTGGTTTTAAGGCTTGTTTTAAGGCTCTTTCCTGTGTTATTAATAGCCCCTTTTAGGCTAAACACTATTTGGAGTGCCTACTAAACTTGGGTCAAATATTATTTGAAATCCTTTTATGTGAATGAGAATTTCAGAAATGACACCAGTAGAATAATGTTGAAATAAAAATTGTTGCACTCCAAACAGGCTCAAGAATTTCTCAAAAGTAGCCTATGTAGCAATGGAGGACTGCCTTTCATCACCACATTGACAATTCAGTTACCTAGCATGGGAGGCAACCATTCATTGTGCTTGAGGCTATTAGTCATGACATAGTCAGCTTCTATAATGTCATCTAGGATTGGATTTATTTGTGGTTTCTCTTCTCACGTGAAGGTGCTCACTGAAATCCATCTATTGTTGGTGTAATCAGGATTAAACTGTTCACAGCAGATCGGAGTAGTTTTCTCTGGAAACCCTCTTGCGCTTGCCAGATTATTTGCTCATTTTTCACAGGCTTTTTTTAGGCTCATGATTCACGTGCACAGAGGACGAGGTTAAAGTCATAAAAATACATCAACAACTTACTGAGCTTGTATACTGGGTACCCTTAAAGTTAAAGCATGCCATCGTATGGAGTTCATTACGAACCCTGATCTGATCTGAAGCCCAGTTGGTGAGCTGCCCTGTAGATAAGTGACCGGCAGTCACCCTGGTTGTTGTTGTGAGGCCCTAGATAACAACCAATACCTTGATTGTGGAGGAAACCCTGACGACCAGGAGAGGGAAACAATGGCTGTGTAGGGTACGGGTGGGGGGGGGGGGGGGGGTGTGCAGGGATGGTGGCAGGGGGGTGGGGGTGGTGGCAGGGGGGTGGGTGGGGACTGAAACAGGGCTGAGCTGCTGGCCTCGTCTCCCAGCGCTCCCCGCCAGCAGGCATTTTGCCCAGTTGATACGGGCCAGGCTATTGTGTGAGCTGGCCGGTCACTTACGGGCACTGGCCAGACAGATGTGTCACCTTGCTCCTCTGCCCCTGCACTGCCATCGACAGCTCAGCACGAAGGCCGGGGTTAAAACACACAGGACTATGAAGTCCTACAATACCGGGCCAAAACACAGACCGTTCCTTGGTACTAATCACTATAATACTGTTGGAACTTTGCACTTCTTGTTACTTTATGAACAACTATGTACGTGACTTTGGATAAACGCATATTCTAAATGGTTCCTATAAATGGAAAGAGTCAAGACATTGTTCTCACATCTCTGAACAGGTCAAAATCATTTGAAGTATTTCTACTGTACAACATACAATATGTTTTTAATCTACTAATGAAAGTTATTAATAAAACTCCAATGACTGATATGAACTCATCTGCAGTCATTTTCCAGTATCAACACAGAGCAGATCTTATCTACTGTATTTCTGTCTGAGTGAATCACTGAGTTAAAGAACTGATGACTGAGAGGTACTGTAGCCTACACTAACAATAGTCGGTAACATCACAATGCTCCTAATTTAAACCTCTCCATATGACCACACTACCCCACCCAAGCCCACCCCCCACCATATCCTCACCCCCCACCTGACAATCACAGTCCAACCCAAGGCCACTGAGCAACATCCATCTCAAAACCCCAACCAGGGACTCCCTGACTGGTTCCTGTCCCACCCTGGACCTGCAGCCTCCGCCCACACCACAACACTGCCCTGGGGGAAGATTCCTCAGGTTCACTGTTTAGACACGCTCCCTCGCTCAGCCAGCACACTCATGGAAGCCGCTTCACAGTTCAAGGGAGCTATAAGTCATCTTCTGGGAGGCTGTTATCCTGCCTGCCCACTCGACTGCTCTCTGGGCTGTCTGGGTAAGGAGAAGACACCTTCAGACTGGCCTTTAAAGAAGTTCTTCTCAGCACAAATTGATGATGCGTAACATAAAAAAGGATTTGCAAAATGGCTGATTGGTAAGGTGGGAGCTGACAGGGTGACTATATTTTGACACAGGTCGCATCTGAGCCTGTAACCAATTCCGAGTGCAAACATTAAAACATGTCTGAGACTAGTCATGTAACAAGGTGCTCCTGGGCAACTGCAGGGGATCGTTCACCTCTGTAACAAAAATCTGCTATCCCCTTCGATGATGTATGTCCCAAAACAAGCTCAGCCATTTGATCAAATCCCTATTTTTGACGCGTTGATTCTGAGTTAGCTACGTCACAACAGGCACTGTGAACACACAAAGGAGAGGAAATGAGTTTCTACTATGTGTGACTATTACCATGGCTTTGCAATAAATAGCCTGTTTGACCTTTGGGGAATAGGAAGACTATGATGTGCTTTGTGAGATCTCATCAAAGGTGTTTTCATGTCTGGGAGATCTCAGTTATTATTACCATCATTATCATTAAGGTTGAGAACATAATTCCAGCCAGAGAGCGGAGCAACGGAAAAATTAGAAGGTTCTGGAAAATAATTGCTAGATTTTTCGTTTATGGATGATAAGTCAAAGACGGATTCATCACTAGTTAATGCCAGAGACATCAAAGAGGAATATAAAGGTAAATGGGGGGCAGAGCAATGATATAGTAGGAGAGGAGGGGAAAAGAGCAAGAGATGGAAAGAAGTAAATGTTCCCAAAGAGAAGAGGTATCGGCTACCAAATGGCCAAATCTGTCAAATGTTGAGGAACTCGTCCATGCTTTTGTCTCTTCAAGACTGGATGACTGTAACATATTTCTCATCAGGATCACTGGCTGGAGTCCAAATACGCTACAGTACATTTACAAACATGCCGCCCGGTTCCTGATAAAGTGCAGAAGTATACCGCCACATCACCCCCATCCACCTTTCCCTCCACTGGCTTCCCATCTCCCACCCGATTCAAATCAAACCCTTAAGCTAACCTTCAAATGTCTTCATGAAACAGCATCTTCCTCTCGCTCCACAATCCCTCCCGCCTCTTCAAAGAACCTTTTCCTCCTTCACCCCGCAGAACAAACCTGGTTGTGATGGGGGACTGGACCTTCAGCTCTGCACCATCAGATTGTGGAATTATTTGCCTGAACTTCTTTGCCTAAGAGCACCTTAGTCAATAGATGTTTTAGAAGCTAGTATAAAAGAAATTCTCTTTAAGAAGGCTTTTCTTCTATAATACTTCTATTTGTATGCACTTTTAAGTACTGTTCTATGTATTAGTCTGTGTACTGCTTTGTTGTTTTTATTTTTAAAACCTGTAGATTGCCTTGATAATAAAGAGCGCATTATGAATTAAATGTGTTATTATTAAATGTGATGGAGGAGTACTTACATTAATGTCCAGGCTACAGAGACTGAGGGAGTCCACATCTCTCTTCCCCTGTTTCCTCTTCTTCTGCTAACAAACACACAAAAACACACACACATCCAAAACAAACACAGGCACACACAAAAACACACAAACAAACACACACAAACAGAGAGGGAGAAATAACACAATGGGTGAGTTGGCAAGATAAAGATCAATATATGAGCAGCATAGTCCTCATTACTGAACATGCTGTAGCTAAAAGACTGCAGTTAGCCCACCCTGACCCAAATTCTTGTATTTTTCCAAGAAAGCACTTAACAAGAATACCTGAGGGGTTTCAAAGGTAAAACAAAATCAAATGGTTTTACTGGAGGCAGGAAGCTTGATAAATATCTGGTTTAAATATACAAAATTCTCTGTTAGGGAGTTTGCTTGGATATTAGTGAAATACGTGCCAAAGGCTATTTGAAAAAGTTACAGTGAGTAAAACACGGCAGCATCTAATGGTTTTGGCTTTTCCCCCATTCTTCCATTTACAGTCGTACCACAGCAGTTAACCTAAATTGATACCATCCGCTGTTTTTTCCTCTCTCTGTCTTGTATCCAGTGCAAGCCTTGCTGTGTTATTGTTGCCCTGCACAACAGTTTACCTTTCCATGACAACAAGCATTTCCCATCAGTAGGAGTGACCATTGTTCAGGGAACGAGTGGAGCTTGGACAATAGACCACGTGAGAGGCTGACGTCTACTGTACATGAACGCTGATATATATCTTTGAGATATCCAGTACCTTAATATATTGTGCATACATCACAGGACTTGGCTTTCGTCTCTGCTACATAGGCAAAAAACAGTGTGGGAGCCTGCAAAGCAATTGCAATAGTGACTAACACCGAAACTATATGATTTAGATGAGATTTTTGCAATAGCTCTGTTTCAAAGAATTATCAAGGGGACAATAATATGTAGTTGACTCATTATCGGGAATGTCCCCACCTCCTTTTTCCAGGCCCGACAGAATATTCAGTGTCTGACAAATTAGTGGAACATAAAAAAAAAAATGAATTTCTTAATTTACGGATTCACCCAGGCGGTCTCGTTACAGACAGAACATGTAGCTGAACTGATTCATATGCCAAAGCAATGCGGTGTCAAACATGTTAAAAGCCTGTTAACACCTCAGGACACCCAGAGGGGTGTAATGTAGAAGCCTAGTGAACAACCAGCCAGCTCTGGGGAGGGTCCTGTGCAGGTGCAGCAGCCCCAGGAACAAACCCTTCCTTTGCAGAGTGACGAATGAGAGGATGGACCCTCAGCCCCACCCCAAGCACACCTGACCACTCAGGACACTGGGTTCATGAGGACGAACCAGCTGTTCATCTGGGTTCCTAGAACCCTTAAACATGATAGATGGTTCAGTAAATAAATATTCATCATGCGTTACAGGAAACAGCACTGTTCATACTGCACTAGCATTCTATAGGGAAGGAAACAATATGTACCATATGATAACAAACAAGAAATGACCTCACATTAATTATGTACGTACAATCAATTTGAGCTTTCACAAGAAGCTGTTGACAATTTCTGTGCCATTGACTTCTACCAGTTATGTAACCAGTTCAACTTTGTCAGACCTGGAGTCTAAGATGAGAGCCAGAAAGCAGGTTCATTTTCTATATAAATAAGAAGCACAACTGTCGAGGAGGATATTATCATATTGCAACACACACATTCAAAGAGTAAAATGTTACATCATAATGATCTCACTCACTCACAGTACTAACTCCCCTTGTCCATCACATGTTCCCTCCCTCACATCATCCCTCACCTCTTCTCTCAGACCTTCACGCACATCGACCCTCACTCCCTCGCCCCTTCTCTCAGACCTTCACGCACATCGACCCTCACTCCCTCGCCCCTTCTCTCAGACCTTCACGCACATCGACCCTCACTCCCTCGCCCCTTCTCTCAGACCTTCACGCACATCGACCCTCACACCTTCCCTCGCTCGCCTCTTCTCTCACATCTTCACTCGTTCTGTCACTCACCCGCTGGTGCACGAACAGGCAGCAGCCCATCATGGAGGACCTGTGTGCTGTGGCTTTCCCCTCCAGTCCAAACTCACGTCCACCCAGACTGTCCCACTGAGGGCCACCGGCAAACCCACAACTCCCCACCCTTCAACACGCCACTCCTCGTATACCTCCTCTTGCGTGTGACAGTGCGCTTGTGTGTCAGAGAGAGTGAGTGTGTGCACTTGAGAAAGCCTGCGTCTGTGTGTGATGAGTTCATGTGCAGGAAGAGAGAGAGAGAGAGAGAGAGAGAGAGAGAGAGAGAGAGAGAGAGAGAGAGAGAGAGAGAGAGAGAGAGAGAGAGAGAGAGAGAGAGAGAGAGAGAGAGAGAGAGAGAGAGAGAGAGAGAGAGAGAGAGAGAGAGAGAGAGAGAGAGAGAGAGGCGAAAGCCCCATGTGCGACAAGCCCTGCTTCACAACAGGATGTGAGAGAGGGGAAACAAGGTTGCAGCTAAATCTGGGTTCTGAGGAGCCCTGGTTACAGACAGCTTGGCTGTTTGGGTCTCTGACACAGCGTCCCAGACAGACAGGCAGGCAGGGTCACCTCGCTGCACAGAGAGCAGAGCTCCAACTATCCCTGTGCTCTGGAACGTTCTCTATGAGGACCATTAGTCTCTGCGTGGTGACAATGCTGTGTCAATACAGGGCAGCCAATCTAGGCCTCCATCAGATCTTTAAAAGCTGTGTTTCCACTTAAGTCCATGTTCTTTGGGACATCCAACTATGCCAGTGGAGCTACAGTGTGTGTATTTACTCTAAGCTTTGAGCTCAATCTGCTGTTTGTAAGTTTTACTGGACTCAAGGCAATAATGGAGGACTTTCTGGTGCTGTACCTTCACTTCTCAAACAATAGACTACCTGGCATATGTGACAAAGGGATTAAGCTTTTGCATGCATCTTGGTGAATGACGTGTGTGATTCTTTTTTACCAAATAGGGTGTGCTTGCTTGTGCGAACAGGAAGCCAAGACATTTCTGTGACTCAGACTTCCTGGAAGCATAAGAACTTCCTGAAGCATTTCCTGTCTGGGAGGACAGAAAATGTAAACCGACGTCTTTAAGGAGACATAGCGCTGGGTATGTCTTACATAAACCTGTGCTGTTTATCAGACACACCTCCTTGGGAAATGTATGTGATGTACCCTAGTGGAGAAATGTAGCCCTGGGTCACAGCACTGTACAGTATGTGCTGGTGATTATAAAAACTATCCTGAGGCAACTACTGAACAGTGTCTTTACTCAATCGATCATTGATTGAAAACAACTACTGCTTGATATTAACAGTAAAAATAATATATACAACATTAATGCAGTATAATTGTGAGAGGGAACTTCTCTGTATGTTTTGTATTGTACATGACATGCTTTACTGTAAAATCTAATAGATGCAAGATAATCTTAGTCCTCCAAAGCTTTGAGGAAAATGTCCTCATCGTTGAGTAAAGTCAGTCAGTATGACGGTCAGTATGACTGTAAATAACACTAACACAGCCGGGTGGCTGGTACAAAAACAGTTGCTTGATTTACAGCCATGAGATTAACCTCGGGGGTTAACGAAGACACGTTACTCAAACAGTCAAAATCGAGGTGTCATCCTGCCTCAGATGAGAAGAGATACAGGTGGAAAGAAGGTCAGAGATGTCATCTCCTGGACAGAAAGATGAGTGGCTGTACAAACTGTACTCCCACGAGGAACACTGGAGAACATTCCTGGTAGGATCTCACTCCGGTTCCTATCTTAAGCAATAGAAGGAGAGGCAAATGCTCTGTTTCTAATTAACAAAGTTAGATGGAGTCGACGGAGAGAGGCAGAGGAATGAAGAGAGAGAGAGAAGAAGCTGATGTGAAGCTTGTTCCTGCTCAGTGGACCAGTGGTGAGAACGAAAATAGTCAGTGGTCGATATTTACACATACAGTATAGCAGGTTATTACTTTTATCATGGCTTCATTTCCCCTTGACAGAAAAACAGCCTGGGTATTTCCTTGAACAACAAGGAGGCCTTTGAAGATGATCCAGGGAGGGAGGGACTCCTGGTCAAGTCGCCCTGTGAGAAGGGGCTGAAGCATTACCACAGCGGGGCCAAGACCAGGGACACTCTAATTCCTCTAGAGCTGTAACTCCCAGAACTCAAAGATAGCAACACTGAGTTCCCTCTGACACCCAGAGACCACAGGAAGGAAAACCCAGAGCCTGATTGGTTGAACTTGACACAGCATTTTCTAGGATTCCCCAGGTTATTACATTCTTAGCTTTAGCAAGCAGCCAAATACATGTAAAATAGTTACAGCAATCACAGAAACAGAGATTAGGCAAATCATGGACAGGTTGCAACAACTGTGTCAATATGTCTGGACATATTTGGACAGCTCTCCAAATTCCTCCTTGCTTTCTAACTGAATTTCTGCAGGCAGGTACTTTGTTTAAGTGCACTGTAAATAAATACAAAGGCATGAAGTCCAGCGATTTCAACATATAAAACATAACATAAATATATATATATATTATTTATTATTAAATGATATATGATATATATACAGTATATTGAATGATATATAGTGTATATTACTAGCTTTCAAAAAGAATCATAAGAGAGTAAAAACAGTTTATTCTAACAGAAAAAGAGTTGAAAAGCTGTTGTTTTTGGACTATTTTTAGCAAACAATCATAATACATGAGTCATAAGTCATTATCGTGACTATCAGATATGGCCTGGCTCTGGTTCTGTTGGTGAAAAGTCTCTTCCGCAAACCCCTCTCGCTGTCAGATGTACCGGCTAGGCAGGCAGCAACGATACTGTTTCCCTTCACACTTCGGTACTGGCTCTGATAGCATCCAACCCCCACAGCCAATGTAAACCAGGGCCAGGCTACACTAAGTAACTGCAATGGATTTAATCATGGAAAACCAAACAGAGAAGAAAAATATGATCAAACAATGAAAACGTGCATATGTGTGTGTGTGTGTGTGCGCAGCGCGCGCGTGTGTGTGCGTGCGTGTATGTGTGTGTGTGTGTGCGCGTGTTGCAACATTGTTTAAAACACTGTCAGTTACTATCAATGCTTCCACTTTGTTCTACAGGAGTGCAATTTGGATGTTTGGAAACAGCCAATTTGTTTTCATTTATCCACAAAAGTCTTACAAATAGTTTATCGTAAGGGTGTGTATGTGGGTGTGTGTGCGTACTGTTTGCCTGTTTGTCTTTTTAGCTAGGCCAGGTTATAGGAGGACAGTAGATAAGTGCTGTGCAGTGGACCAGTGGGAGGTGATGGGGAGATAACCCTGACCGTCATCCTGAACGGCCCCTTTGTCCTCACTCAGACACACACGCAAGCACCCGCACTCTCACACCCTCTCACACACACACACACACACACACACACACACACACACACACACACACACACACACACACACACACACTGCTGCTGCCAGGCAGACTGCTGCCTATCCGCAGTATTTACAGAATCTATGCAATTTTAAGTGCCAATGTTATTGGCCACTTCACTGTGTGCACAGAAGGTGAATTTCAATGTGGGCTTGCAATGTACATTACACAGTACACTAATACGTACATTTACATTCCCATCCTGAGCACACACTGAAGTGGACAATAATATTGACACTTGGGCTTGTGGACCTTCCAGAATGTTGACTGTAGTTTCATGCAGATGCTGTTACTGCCATTTGGGACGTATTCAGCACCATCCTAAGCATCGGGCAGAGACAAGACTTTTATTTAGACAAGGCCCTCTTCAGGTGATTTACATGTATTGACCTTCACTGCTGGGCCTTCCATAGTGAGAGGCTCCAGAGGAAGTCTGCCTGGCAGCACACAGGGTTCTGTGTGTCCTGGGTTAGGGTTATACACAGGGTTGGGTCTGAGCTCATCCCTGCCTGGGTGATGCCAGGCTGCCATCGTGCCAGTGTGTGCATGTGAGTGTGTGTGTGTGTGTGTGTGTGTGTGTGTGTGGGGGGGGGGGGGGGGGGGGGGGCATGTTTTTGTTGGCTGATCCAGCACCAGACTGTATGTCTACTGGGCTAGTATGAGCCATGACTCTCTCTAAACTTCTGAAGGGTAAGGTTCAGATTCTGGGGTAGAATGACATTCATTTCAAGCAACACAAATACATACAAAACGACTATCAAAAAATGTCAAGGCAAAAGGTAACATTTGAGTAACACTAAATCAGATGAAAACAAGACAGAGAGCTGGTTGGTGGCAGAATTACCCATGGTGCTTTGAGGGAGACAAAGCAGTTCAATTCAGACCCGACCAGAAAGACCCCACTCAGACCAACACATCCCCTCCTACTGTAGATGTTGAAGCTAGGTAAGAAGTCAAACCAAATAGTCTGAAGTACATATAAAAAATGCTTGTTTGGACAAAACGGATCATTGGTTTGAAAAAAACACCGATTCCAAGAACTAACAGTAAAACACAGACACTTCCACCTTCCATCCTGCCTCTGACACCCGCTGTGAGAAACAGCCGAGCTCCAGTCTATTAACACACTCTATTTACCATCCCACTCCGCAATGTTCCCTCTGCGGCCTATTCCTGGCTGAAAATGACATAATGTCCTCCAAATGTGATTCGAACATGGCCATTTAAGTTCTCTTCTTATTTTCTTAGTGGAAATCAGAGATGAGGATCACGTGGTTACGTAAGAAACACGGAGGACAGAGGCAGAATGCGAGCACACACGTTCCTGGGGACAACACACACACACATGCATGTACACGTGATGACATGCAGACAGACGGCGGTAAGGAATACCACACTAAACGTGTTCGGTTAGCTGACTGGTTTGAGCTTTTTGGCACTCACCCCTCGAAACATCCAGCTCTCAGGGGAGGGAAGGAAAGAGAAAGAGCTTCTCTTCTGGACCGTCGGCCTGCAGGGAGGAGAGGAAACTTGTTAAACCCTCCAGTCTAAACAAAGAAGCGCTCCTACAATGACGTTGTTCTGTCCCTCCTGGAGGACAGAAGGATGACATCACTTCATGACTGAGACAGGGATGGACCTCTTACTGCCTCAGATACTTGAACTTCAGGATGTGGTGTACAACCCTCCAAATCCTCCCACCTCCCCAACATAAACACTGAGCGCTTGTGGAACCGCACCTGCTACTAATGGAGTCAGTAAAACAGCAGCTGTATGATGCAGCCAAGTTATCTACAGGGTGACTCCTTTTCAGACCAAGTACCACATAGGATCAAACAGAACAATCAAAGTGTGACCTACAGGTCGTGATCTCAAATAAACGACAGAAAACGTACAAATCCAAAGCAGGCACTCTGTACTCTAGTGTGACAGTGAGAATGTGTTTATTTCATTTGATTTCGTCATTTTTGTTGCAAACACAAGGTCTTCAGCACAGCTAATTCAATCAATTAGGTATACGGTACTAATATCTGAAACTGGCTTATATGCCAAAGCACAGCCTCACACAAACCACATGTGTACATTACTTTACATCATTTAACGGGGCTTGTCATTGAGGTGATTTTGATGCTTGCCACCTGGCCACTAGATTTTCAGCTGCTTGCTCAAACTCTGGAACTACTGTCCCACATCATCATAGACACACACAGGTTCATACTTTCCCTGTGAGGACCGACTATTAACACCCATTAAAAATCGTGCTATCCCAAACCCCTAACCTGAACCCTTAATGTTATTATAACACTAACTCTAGCACTAACCCTAAACTCCCTGAAAATAGCACTTGAAAATTGTGGGGCCCAAGAAAATATTGTTGTGGGGACTTATGGCTCTATATTCTGGCAAGTTCACACCTCACTCACGTTTGAGGATAAAATATCAAGGAGGCAATAGGAAGAAAACCAATGGCTGTAATAAGCTAGGAAATACACGTGAGTCAAATCAGCTGAAAAGCCCTTCAGCCTGTAAATGAAACCTGTAAAGATCACACACCTATGGAGGTGGTCACATATCAGACTTTGTGTAAAAAGACAGAGAGAGAGAGAGAGAGAGAGAGAGAGAGAGAGAGAGAGAGAGAGAGAGAGAGAGAGAGAGAGAGAGAGAGAGAGAGAGAAAGAGAGAGATACTGCATGAATTCAACAAAGGACTTAAATAGCCTTATAAATACAGATTGTTGCCTAAACAACACTTCCTGGGCGCAGTAGCCTACTGTTTGCCTTTAATTCACGTAATTCCCGTAATTCGCACACTGAGTAAAAGTAATATAATAAGTAATAATATTACTTTGTACAGAAAGTAATAATGTAACTTAATCACACTACTCTTACTGAACAATAATAAGTAATAACATAATATAATACTTTTTGGAGTAACTTCCCCCAACACTGACTATTTCAAACTGGTACCTTGCTGAATAACATAAGTAGGCTGCCGACTTGAAGCTTTCTACTTCTGTGTAAGCTTTTGTATTGATACATACTACAACGCGACAAGTGACCGGAGCATTTCTGATTACAAACGACTTGAGCAAGAAAAGGGATCTGACACTGAAGCCGTGTTCCGTCCTGATCAGAATCTCTTCCATGTGAAGAAGGTTAGACGGGGCTGAGTGGGGGGCTCCGGGACGTGGACAGACAGACTCGGCTGCAGACACAGGTGACGGCAGGACAGCAGCGGAGCAGCAGGCCCATAGAAGGTAAAGGTTTCAATTATACAGCTGCTATTTATTGATTTCAAACATGCCTGATGTGATGTGATCTACCATGGATCATAATTAAACAAAAATACCATCAGAGTCAGCTGTTGCAGGAACAGGAAAGAGGATAACAATTTTTGCGGTCAGATTTAAGTTTTGTGTATTTGAAAAAAACCTTTCATGTTTTTGACTGTAACAAAGCCTTCCTCCTTCCAAGTGCAATATTTTCAATAGAAAATTAGGTCATAGTACACCTAGTTTTGTATGTTCGGTTTTCTTCCACATTGTATCTGTACACTCCTTGTTCTCATGTTAGCAGGCCTCTGGGACTGGCAAACATGGAGCACACAATGTGGAGGAATCGGAAAACAGGTTTCATCTTTCGTCTGTGCATCCCAGGGACATGGGTGATCTTCCGAAACATCATACCCAATTCAAACGCTGAGCGTTCATCTCTCCTTCTCTCCACACCTGCCCTGGTCAACTGGTCGAGGACACTCCGACACCAGTTGAGGGTTCAAAGCATCTAATGATGTCTGCATTCAAGGATTACAGAAAGAATGGAGCCACACACATTGTAACTATAGTAAACAAAGACCATCCAATGCCCTTATACTGTGTGTTATGTTGCTCAGGACACAGATTTCCAAAACCCGTAGCTCTGGTCCAAACAAACAGTGTCCATTACGGCCCCTCGTATTTGGCTGCTGATGTGTTTTGCAGCGAGGAACCGGGATGAAGCGTTACACAGACCAGTTTGTCCAGATCATGGAGCTTTACAAGCTGTTCGGAGTGCAGAAGGTGTTTCTCTACCTCACTAGCTGTAGCCTTGACATGGAGAAGGTTCTCCAGTACTATGTTCACAAGGGCTCCCTTGCAGATTGTCCCCTGGCACATAACCAAGTTCCTCAACCCCTCCACTGGATGGAAGGCCGAAGAGCTCGAAGGGGACATTCCTCTCAATGGACAAATACGTGTTATGAACGAGTGCATGTACAGAAACATGTCCAGCTCTCAGTACGTGCTCCTGGCTGATGTGGACCAGCTCTTCGTCCCCTGCCAGCGCTCGTCACTTCAGCAGCTCGTGAGTCACCTGCAGGAGCAGCACCCAGGTGCCTCGGTGTTCCAGGTAGAGACCGAGGTATTCCTTGAGACACCAGTTTTGAAACACGATAAGGGGCCTTTCAGTGGACAGGAGAATGACCTCCTGGAACATGTTTACAGAGAAGCTGTCCAGGAGGGCAGTTTCAGGAGCCACAAGGTGGTGGTCAATCCCAGACTTGTGCTCCTGGTGGCCATGTTTGAAGTTCTACAGAAATACGGTGAGACTGTCAAGGTTCCAGCAGAAGTATGTAAGGTCTTTCAGGTCGAAGAAGCTCAAAATGAGGGTCTGACCAAAGATCAGTTGGTACTTGACCAAAGACTTTGGGATTATAGTGTGTCAACTGTTAAGAAGGTCTTAAAGAAAATAGGGATACAAGGTTGATTACTACAGTTGTTTGATGATGTGTGGGTTTAGTTAATTGTGGGTGAGTTATTGTGGATGACCCGTGCGTGAATCCTGAACAAACAATGTCCTATATGGTCAACTATAAAGCTTTGCTTATCATTTACTCTGAGAATATTATTTAAATATAAGTTTGAATTCTATAGTTGTTATTGCTCAGACCAGGTACCAAACCTGACACTAAACCTTTTCAACAGAGCCTGTGCGCTCTCGTGCTTGGCAGGGGGCTGTCAGGGTGTCCAGTACACTCACAATATATGAGTATTACACAAAATCCTTCTGCCAAAGCAAAACAAGCGGAGCTGGTTCATGAAGGAGGACGTGAGACATAGCGCGTCACTAGCAACGCGTCATTTTATGCGCAGGGCACTCCCTCCTAATAGGGCGGGGTATATAAGGGGTTCCCGGCATATGCATCGCTAGTGCGACATAGACTTCAGTCTTCCTGCTGCCTCCGCCTTGGTTCTGTTTTCTGTTTCCTGTTTCAGGGGGAATGCGTCGCTGCTCTCTGCTCGGAGGTCGAGACGGTGTCTCGTTGGATGCGGCAGGGAGCCGATGCGAGCAGAACCACAATGCCAAATCAAATGTACAATCGTGTTTTGTATAGTGTGAAATAAAGTATCGTAAAGTCATACTGAGTCCTCCTGCCTGAACCTATATCCAGGTCAATTTAACATTTGTTGACTTCCTTAAATGGGGTTACATCATTGGGTCCAATAATTGACATTGACATAATCCCCCATGTTCATGTGAACTTCCCTCATCTCCTAGCTTCATACTGTTACCTGTGGCTAATGGGCCAGGTGATTAGAGTCAACTGATGTCACAGTGGACCATTGGCCTGGTGACTCTTCAAAGCCTTGTAAAAAAAAAAACGAGGATTCCACCGATGCACTTAAACCCACGGTGAGTCACAGACCATTAGGCAGACAGGATGACAAAGACATCAAATGGCTGGTTTGGGTGGTCACAGTAGAGTGAAATCAGGTAGGGAGGGGGAGGGAGATGAGTGTATGTCAGAGCTCATGATAGAAACAACTGAGTTAACCATTAAACCAGCTGAGCTTTCTGGAGAGGCCCTTACCATCCTTGAGGCCAGAATCCTATGGTCTTTAGCCTTTCATGGCTTAGTTTTACAGACTCACAGAAGACCAAACAGAAACCACTCCAAATGGAGAGTCTATGGCAGGCTCTAGTGGAAGACCATTTTAGAACTGGTTGCACAGCCAGATGCCTTGGCTCCTGTGGGGGACTGCGATTGGTCTATGTGTTCAGGATATGACTTTGGTAAACAAGGACGCAGAGCAAAGAATGTCCCGTGTCTGAAACTACCCAGCATCCTCGGCATACCAACATTCCAGAGATCACCTCAGCAGGCTGCTCCTGATACCTAGCGGGCAGATGTTCCAGCACGTCTGTGTGGATGTACGTGTGTCTTGTCTTCTGAGATTTACCTCCTTACTGCTGGAAACATCCTCAGCAGAATTATGGTCCAAACACATACACACACACGTACAAATACAGCACTGCACACACAGCACAGCACAAGGGATAAACCACTTAGTGTTTTGCAATAGTGCTTTTTTTTCCCTTTCAAAACCGTTATCATCAAGAGCTTACTTTTATCTCCAGCAAGAGGTAAAAGTGTATCTTATTTGTCTGTTTCCTTCTTGTCTTTGATCACATTGAGCCCCTCCACCGGAGGATTAGAGCCCTGGCATTCTTCAGATGGTTTGTGTTGGGTAGCTAATGGACTCCTCCCTTCCTTTCCCATCGTGCTCTGCCTCTCAGCACTGGTGGCCTCATTGCACAATCTTTAGCCAGCACACCAACACTATATACTATATATACTATATATACTCTAGTAGACACAATACATATGACACTGTAGATACACACACATGTAGTATCCTGTACACTTACATTCACACTCACACTCATGTGTCTGTGTATGTGTGTGTGTGTGTGATGTAATATGTGTGTCCATCTTGACCCTTGCCTTATCATGCTCAGGGTTCTTTCCCACAGTCCCAGGGGTCAGTGCCTGGCAGTGGCGAGAGATAAGGTCAAGCTGGGCAAAGACGCTGTGGTGCACATATTGATAACTCGCATCCTCTCAGATAACCAGCCTGGAAATGGACCCTCAACCCTCAACCCACACCTCACCTCACCGTCATCCTCAAATCCCTTCCAAGGACCCCGTGCTGAGCAACGGCTGTCTAAAAATACAGAGTCCGAGGTTTCATCTCCATGCTGTGTGCCCTGACACCATAGAGACTGACAGCCAAAGCCTGTGTTGGTCAGTGGTTGCTGTGGAAACAGACATGACTGGCTGATCAAGAGACTTCATCATCTGATGGCCTTGTCCTACAACACACAATGATACTGAATGGAGCATGGTTTTAGGTTTATCTCAGAGAAAAACGCATCTTTAAGAGTTCAAATGAATGTGAAGGTACAGAATCCATGTTGGCTGGAAGATGTAATATGAGCTGTCATTATTGCAGTAAAAAAAAAAAAAAACAGATGGACTGGGTCCCCAAAGACCCCAGCAGGAGATGACCATATAAGGATTCTGATTTAATGACTTTAAATCAACAGGGCTACTATGTGAGTCATCATCGGGAAAGCTCTGCTTTCATGACCACTTTCACGGTCTCTCTCTCTCTCTCTCTCTCTCTCTCTCTCTCTCTCTCTGAGTCTTTCACCCTCTTTCTCTCCCTCTCTTTCTTTATCTTTCTCGCTCCACATATCCCCATGTTTCTCTATTTATACCAGCTAATCTACCAGCTGACTAAATGATACATAATGTTAAGTTCCGTAACTACTTCAATACTTCACTAAATTAAGATGAATCAAGTCATGATCAGACAATACTAACACAAAACACCACCCAGCACTTGCCATAGGAGGTTTTTGGAGTCGGGTTCCAGTAAACAAAAGAATGCTACAATAGCAGCTTGCAGTATGCCTAAACTCTTCCTGACAATGAACTCTAGCCCCACCTAGTGGCCAAAAGCTGTAAGTATACTTTGAGCGTGGCCCATGTGTGCATGGGAGAAGGGATTGGTGTGTATCTATCTATGTATAATTATAAGATTAAAGCACTCCTCTGCTGATTGCTAGTCTCAGTCCCCCAGGTCTATAAATAGTAAACACCACCACATGAAATGGCAGCGTGACAGCACTCAGTCTTGGCATGAATGTTGGTTTTCATTTGAACCACGCTGCAAATTAACTACGGTAAACGTCCATTATCTAGACCAAGACAATATTCCACCAAAGATATGCTTTTAACCAAAGCTATCAAAGAGAGCTATATTTTCTCTATTAAATTTTTTTAACCCTGTGAGGGAAGAGAAAAAACATGTTGTAAAGGTTGATAATTGGAGAAGAGAAAGAGACAGAAGTATTAGAGAGAATTCAGTTTTGAATATCACTCTACCTGCAACAGGAAAACCAGCCCCCCTCCCCCCCACACACACACACCCTCCTGACACACACACACCTCCCCTCTACGGACACACACACCCACACACACACACCCTCCTGACACACACACACACATACACCTCCCCTCTACGGACACACACACCCACACACACACCCTCCTGACACACACACACACACACCCACCTCCCCTCTACTGACATACACACCCATCTCCCCCTCCTATCCGTACAGCTGCATCCTCTCTGGTGGCTGACCTCATCCCCTTGCCAGCCGTTACCACGGCAACGCCTCAATATGGCAGTAACTCACCTATCCAGGTACAATTATAGAGTAGCTCTCCATGTTTCACCATACACTCAGTCACCATCCAAAACATTACACGCTAATGGCTAATATTCAACTGAAACATAGTTATTAGTATTGTACTAAAACATATTAAACATCAACAGAATATACAGCATACAGCAGCAGATGACAGCTCACTTGTATCAAAGAACAGACAGAGACACTCTACTGTATATTTCATACAGTAGAACAGCGGATGATACGAGGAGAGACACATGAAGAAAGAAAACAAACCTCTTTTTTTCTTCCTCTGGGGACTGTCACAGAGCCATGCGGGGAAGTAGGATCGGTATCTGTCTCCCTCTACTGTGCCCTGTGTTTGGCTGTGTACGTACGTGAGTATACACACACACAGAGACAAAGGCGAAAGAGTTCTGTTTGCTAACATGCACCTGAACTGTGTATTATGTGGAGCTGCCCTCCCTTCCCAGCATCAGTCCGTGCATCCCAGCTCCTTGTCAGATCCTTGGTTCTCATGTTCCTGTCTTAGAACGTCTCTCTTCACACCGCAGAGGATGACATGAGTAGTTGTGGGGGAATGGTGTTCTCCTTTGGGGATATCCAGTATCAGAGACTGGACTGGGGGTGGGGTGGACAGGTCAAACAGTCATATTTATTTCATGGATCCAGGATCAATGTATCCTCTGCTCTCCACTACAAACCATCCGCCTTAGCCCAAACCAGAACAGCTCTAACCCCAGGCCCAGGCCCAGCCCTAACCCTAACCGCTCTAGCCAATCCCAAGGCCCAGCCCCAGGCCTATAGATCACATACTGGACATGGAATGGCAGAGGTGCTATGAATGTTGTTTTTCAAGACGTGCTGAATTATTGAAAGGTTGTTTGTGACTTCAATGTGTTGCGTGGGTGTGTGTGTTAGTGTGTGTGTTAGTGTGTGTGTGTGTGGGTGTTAGTGTGTGTATGCAGTATATAATGCGTATGCTCATGTCTGCATGTTTGCATGTCTTTCAGTGTGCTCTTTGTGTTTAAGGGATTAAAGGGAGTGGTCTCACAACACAACACAACATGAGAGCCATCTGGGTGTTCAATTCCCACACGAGAGCATGATGTAGAGAGGGCCTGGGTGTTTAGTGTGAGTTTTAGACCCATAAGACTATGTGTATGTGTGTGTGTAATGGTGTGTGTGTGTATGTGTGTGTGAGTAATGAGTCTGTTAGCCTCCCAGCCCAGGGATCTCTGCCCTTAGCTTTGCTCTAACTCTTTCCAACAACACACATCTTCCGTTTCCCCACAGAGGGAAACAGCATGACTTCCATGTAACTGCTGCCACAGAGCGCCAGACACACACACACACACACCACCCACACACACACACCACCCACACACACACACACACACACGCACACACTGCTGTTTGAACCCATTAACACCCATGTATTCTTCAGTTCTCCATCAGTTCTCACTGATCTGACGTGGCTGGATGGGTGATGTAAACGCAACAAAGCCCTTGAATTAGCCTATCCAGCTGGGTTAGAGCAGTGATCGCCCCTGGGGAGGGAAGAAAGGCTGGTCCATCTTTACAACAGAACCCATGAGTCACTGTCTGGAGCAAAAGTTCACAGTATAGATGGTGTTTCTAACACGGCTGCTGCTCTGAAGTGACTGTGGCCACAAACCCAAACTTTTACTTCACATGTACTCTGCAAGCTATAAGTGGCCTACACTTTAATCAGTAAAATGCACCTCAGGCCTAAGTTATCTTGAGTGTACCAGACTTATCAGACGCCGATAACAGTCCAGGTGAGGTCACCTAATAAATTCTTGAACAAATAATTACATCATTTGACTCCCTAAATGTTACTTACTAAAATTAGATTCGTCTGGGTTCGAGATAGGGTCAATGTGGGGAGACAACGTTGTGTGTAGATGGCAACTGCATAGATACATAAACAAATTCACACACACGTGCAAGTACGCACGCACACACACACACACTAGCATACAATGCTGGTGAGCTATACCAGTAAAACATTTCTTATCTCTCTTTGTGATAAGACTTCTCATCTCCACTCCTCCACCTGCCTTCTGCGAGTCAAAGAACCCTTTCTCATGTATATTTATCCCTCGTGTCAACCTGCTGTTAGTGCTGGCCTGACGAGAGCTTCCCATCGTCCCTCCAAGGAAGTGAGGTCGGTACCCCTGCCCACCTGGCTCACCTCCCACCCAGCCCTGCCAATCACCAACCACCCCGCTCCTACCCTCCCTCCTCTCTACCAGGCCATAACTGGTAAACAGGAGTAAAACTGATGTTCCAAGGCTGAGGAGTTGCCAGTGGCTTGTTCGGTGGCGGTAGCGGTGGGTGGGGGTGAGGTTTTTACTAAGAGTGCTGATATAATCTGTTCTGCAGTTCTCTCTCTCTCTCTCATGTTGAGATTCAGGGAGGATAAAGCCCGTCCTGCCTCTGGGCCTGGGGGGCCGAGCCAAGCATTACCCTCCCATTATGTTTGCTTATCTGCTTGGCCAGAGCCTGTCGCTCTCTGTAGAGAAGTCATGGTTGAAGACTGGGATCAGTGTGAATGAGCACCAGGCCTTCCTTCAGCCAGATCCGTTGAAACAGAAACCCTGTGTTTAGGCAGAAGGCTCCTCTGGCTGGAGGCCAGAAGAGCACTGTACGGGCTGAATCCTCTCCATGTTGCCGTGGCGATGCACGGCTCGACCCGAGGACAGACACATCTGGGTGCAACATGGCCACTGTACTTGCGCTGGGGCAGGGACAGACACATGCAGACCCCGCCCTCTGCTTTGATCTGGCAGGAAGAGTCTGACCAGGCCAGACCAGACCTGACCACAGTGCTCATCACCAGAGACACCACATACTTCTCCAGATACTTTCCTATGGGAACCAGCACAGCTATCTTACTTACTCACCTCCCACACAAACAGACCGTCACAGAGTATGTAGTGTGAACCTTTTGCTAGGTTCAAGACTAAACTATTGTCGTGCAATCCAATCGTGTTGTAATATTAATTTAAGTTAAAAAGAAAACGTTGGTTTTCTGGAGAGTCAGGTGGCTGAGCGGTGAGGGAGTCGGGCTAGTAATCTGAAGGTTACCGGTTTGATTCCCGGCTCTGCAAAATGACGTTGTGTCCTTGGGCAAGGCACTTCACCCTACTTGCCTCGGGGGAATGTCCCTGTACTTACTGTAAGTCGCTCTGGATAAGAGCGTCTGCTAAATGACTAAATGTAAATATACAGTAAATGTACAGCAAATGTAAATGGTCTACAGTACAATGGACTTTATTTTATGCGGAAGAAAATAAAGGGAAATTTTACTTTCACTTCCCTTTAAAGCTGTAGAGTAAAAAATACCCCAGGCTTTCTGGTTGACTTACTTTCGATTAAGCCAACATTTTGTAACTTTTAATAGGGAATAAACATTTGAGTGTATGGCTGAAGAGAATGTGCCATGAATGAAAAGCGAAAATACGAATAAGGAACAAATGACTTAAGAGATAAGGAGTTTCCCACTCAGCAGGTGGCCACACAGTTCCAGAAGGGCAGGCCCCCTGCAGAGGTTCACCCTAGGAGGGCTCCCTACTTATCTCTGAGTCACAGCACTCTGATAAGGACCCCACAATCTCCCCTGCCTGCCATTACCTCACAGAGAGAGAAAACAGTTGAATTAGAGAGGGAGAGAGAGGGAGAGAGAGGGAGAGAGAGGGGGGGGGGGGCGACCCCCCCGGAGTCTGTCCCTCCCAAAACCTGACCTGCAGCCTCTGGAATACCAGCCTAATCCTGGTATGCAGCACCAAGGCTGAGACTTTGAGTAGACAGACAGACAGACAGACAGACAGACAGACAGACAGACAGAGGACCCTGGGGCCTTCCAGATACAGCACCTGCTGATTAGACAAGACATGTCTTCTTGAGATCAAGACCTAACCATGCTGACGTTAAAATACTTCTTAAATTACAATAGAAATCGTTTGAAAAGATAAACGACTTGTATAACGCCATTAACATGTACACTGAACACTGAACACAACTTATGAATGCAGAGTGGACTAAAATAGATGTACCAGCGGAATCTCCCATCCAGTAAGTCCCCGATCAACAGAAGTGCATGAGTGGGTTTATTCACTTCCTTTCTTCCTCAGGTCTGTCACATGGCCCCGTCATCCACAGAGTGGGAAGAGATAGAATGGAACAGAAACTCTCCCCCCATCCCCGTAGTCCCCTCATGTCAACAAGGCACAAAGAAGAACCATTCCACACCTTGATGTAGTGTTTGTTCTGTCAGAGGGTCGTAAGCAAGGCACAAAGACCTGACGAAAGACTGGCAGACGTGCAACATCTGAGGTCAACTAACATGTCAGGCCATGCTAGAAGATACAGCGTGTGATTCACAGTTGACTTGGGAAACAACTTGAGTCATGGAGAACAGAGAGGATCCTAAAGTTTGTCGTTTTAACCATTAAGACTAGAGAGAGAGAGAGAGAGAGAGAGAGAGAGAGAGAGAGAGAGAGAGAGAGAGAGAGAGAGAGAGAGAGAGAGAGAGAGAGAGATTTATAGGTGATATTGTTCACAAGTGAAATCATTCTCTGCATGATTTATTGTCCAGGGTTGCACAGATTCAGTGAATGTCAGATGATCAGAAAAAACACTGGTTTGATAACTTATAAACAAATGCAGCATTGTAGTCACTAAAGCACAGTTTGAGTTGTAGTCTACAATTCTACAATTCAATAGAATATGTTACAAGCGAGTTAGTGACATGTAGCCTATATTGATTAATGGCATATCACACAATGGAGTTATAGAAAGGTTACAGAGAGCAAATTGTATTAGCCTACCTTACCCTGAAACTTTATTGGTTCCATCACCTGTTTGCATGTGATTAGATCTTGAAATACGCTGTAGTCCGAAAAAGAAAAAAACGCTTGATAGACAGAGAAACAAAGGGAAGCTTCACTTGTCATACATAAACTGTTGCTTAAACTCCGATCTATCCGATCAGTGAATAGTTTATTCTTTTGTCAATATACGAAGTCGATGTTTACATCTATTCAGAGTCGACCTTGAAGTTGCGCTGTCGCTGCTGAGCCATGAGCTTGTTATCTTTCTGCTTGATGTTGTTTCATGCATTGACGCTTCAACGCACAGAGACTATAGACTTATGTGAGTTGCATCTGCGAAGTCCCGCCCATCAAGTGTGTGACTGAGGTTTTTACAATGAGATAATGTAAATGGACATTACTCAGCTTGATTCAGAGGAAGCTCAAACGGCAAAGTCTACTTTCTACAGCCGAGTTTTCAAACCAAAAAAATCTAAAATAAAATTATGAATGCACCGATTACCCAATTGCAAATATAACTTCATTTATATAGAAAATAACAGTAATAAAATATACTACGACAAATACTTCCATCCAAGTAATGTTTTGGAAGAAATGTAGCAAAGATGAACATTGTTAACTGTCTTAAAATCGCATGTAATCATGATACTTTTATGTTTATAATCATACACCTTTGTTGCCACCTAAAGGATGAATTTTGACACTGCAACAGCAACATCAAAAGGTTTGAGGTCATTAAGAAAGAATCATACATGCTTTATGGAGAAAGAGAAAACGTTTATTCACTTGATGCCTAATTCCTACATTGGGGTACTATAAAACAGTACAAAGTTATATATATATATATATATATGTAGAAAAAGACTAATAATCTAAACAACAATACAACACATTAATAGAACCAATATTTCCAAACCACATACGTTATATTTACAATAGCAAAATATTGAAACTTCATTTAAAATTCACCTCTACATAATGTGTTCCAAACATGTGAGGATTCATACAGGTTTATATTTACCTAACTCTGAAATATATTTAGACTTGGAAGTTATCTAGTATGAAATTAAAGCATAAAAAAATACTGTTAAAGTGAAATCACAACTCTTAAAATAAATCTTAAAATGAGGGGTTTGGCAAAATAATTCAAACAAAAGTATCAGTGAAATTGTTTTCTGTTTTGGGAAAAACTGTTCATGAGATGAGCCATTTCACAATGTTTGATATCGTAATACAATCCCAATCTACTGAGGATTTTAGAATAGTAAACCATGTTGTGTGTCAATAAAAGGAATATCACATTACAATGTAAAAGATAAAAAAGTGCTTCAACACAAATACTTTTGAGCACGTTGTAACCAACCCTGTTTGTGTGCCTCCAAACTGATTTAATTGACAATAAATTAAAGAGAACTATGCACAGATTGTCCCCTCTTCATTCCACATTCTACCCAGTATAGGACTGCAGCACAGCCAACACCCACTGGCACTCAGTCTAAAAGCACTTGGCCGTTAAGAAATGTTAACCTGGTAAGAGCTGACAGGTGCTAATCTGAAGTACTTTGAACCACTAACATATGACATCTAAATGGGGGTAGGTTGTAAAACGATACAACCACTTTGGTTAGATAGCTCCTTGCTGCTGTTCCATGGTTCACACCACTGCAGGTACTCCTACAGTTGACAAACATACGGATTATGACATCGACCCGACTTAACCCACGAATGGTGGAGCATGTGACAGTGCACTCTGGGTAATCTGTTGTCACTTTCTGGAGGTGGCCCCACGCATCGTTTCCCCCATGGAGGTCTCAGGAGCGTGTCTGTTATTAAAGTTGAATAGTCACACATTAAAGTGGCGTTGCAAGTCCAGGGTCGTGAGCTCCCCTCGTGAACAGGGGAGTATTCAATTTCAATTTGTTCCCTTTCAGTTGAATGGTGACGTGGAGGGAACAACACCGGAATGGAACACAGCCCAGGGAGTCATGAGGGTGGTGGGGAGGGGGGGGGAGTTGTAGGGGGGGGGGAGGTGTAGGGGGGGAAGGTGTGGTGGGGGGGAGGTGTGGTGGGGGGAGGTGTAGGGGGGGAGGTGTAGGGGTGGAGGTGTAGGGGGGGAGGTGTGGTGGGGGGGAGGTGTGGTGGGGGGAGGTGTAGGGGGGGAGGTGTAGGGGGGGAGGTGTAGGGGGGGAGGTGTGGTGGGGGGAGGTGTGGTGGGGGGGAGGTGTAGGGGGGGAGGTGTGGTGGGGGGAGGTGTAGGGGGGGAGGTGTAGGGGGGGAGGTGTAGGGGGGGAGGTGTGGTGGGGGGGAGGTGTAGGGGGGGAAGGTGTGGTGGGGGGAGGTGTGGTGGGGGGGAGGTGTAGGGGGGGAGGTGTGGTGGGGGGAGGTGTAGGGGGGGAGGTGTAGGGGGGGAGGTGTGGTGGGGGGGAGGTGTGGTGTGGGGAGGTGTGGTGGGGGGGAGGTGTGGTGGGGGGAGGTGTGGTGGGGGGGAGGTGTGGTGGGGGGAGGTGTAGGGGGGGAGGTGTGGTGGGGGGGAGGTGCGGTGGGGGGGAGGTGTGGTGGGGGGAGGTGTGGTGGGGGGGAGGTGTGGTGGGGGGAGGTGTAGGGGGGGAGGTGTGGTGGGGGGAGGTGTAGGGGGGGGAGGTGTGGTGGGGGGGAGGTGTGGTGGGGGGAGGTGTAGGGGGGGAGGTGTAGGGGGGGAGGTGTAGGGGGGGAGGTGTGGTGGGGGGGAGGTGTGGTGTGGGGAGGTGTGGTGGGGGGGAGGTGTGGTGGGGGGAGGTGTGGTGGGGGGGAGGTGTGGTGGGGGGAGGTGTAGGGGGGGAGGTGTGGTGGGGGGGAGGTGCGGTGGGGGGGAGGTGTGGTGGGGGGAGGTGTGGTGGGGGGGAGGTGTGGTGGGGGGAGGTGTAGGGGGGGAGGTGTGGTGGGGGGAGGTGTAGGGGGGGGAGGTGTGGTGGGGGGGAGGTGTGGTGGGGGGGAGGTGTAGGGGGGGAGGTGTGGTGGGGGGGAGGTGTGGTGGGGGGGAGGTGTAGGGGGGGAGGTGTAGGGGGGGAGGTGTAGGGGGGGAGGTGTGGTGGGGGGGAGGTGTAGGGGGGGAGGTGTAGGGGGGGAGGTGTAGGGGGGGAGGTGTGGTGGGGGGGAGGTGTGGTGGGGGGGAGGTGTGGTGGGGGGGAGGTGTAGGGGGGGAGGTGTAGGGGGGGGAGGGCCCACTAAAAGGGTGCTACAGGAGTCAGTCCTTCACTCTGCTCTGGGTGGTGGTGGGGGTGCAGTGCGGCTTTACACACGGTGGGGACGCTGCAATGCAGGGAACCAACAGCAGGGGGCTCTTCGTCTCCTGGGAACACACACACACACATGACTATAGTTAGGCAAGCTCCACATACAGCAGCCCCCACTGACAGGAGGCTGTTCCTTAGTCGATGTTCCTTTCTCACGGCTACTGATAGAATCGGGTTAAACCGAGCCTATAGAAGACAGATAATGTAAGTGGGCAGGAAACATCAGCTAAATAAAACAGGAAGCTTAACTGACTCTGCCATCTCAAAATGTCGGATTTCCCCAACGAGGTGACGTGCCTAGGGGAGGAGTCTTACCCAGTCCCGAGGAGGAGGATTCGCTGTCGGCCAGGGAGGAGGTGTCAGCTTGGTCTGGGGACAGCCCTTCCATCAGGGGGATGGACAGCTCTGATGACGGCACGGACGAGTCGTAGATGCCCGAGTCCCGGGGCATCTCAGGGGGGCTGGCAGAGCCGTCCCCCTGGGGAGAGGTTCTAAGGGGCGGGTAGCCACCATGCGAGGAGGGGCCCCCAGCCCCGGAGGTCTCCCCATGGGCCTGGCAGGAGCTGGGCCCGGGCAGGGAGCAGTGTCCCAGGCTGAGGCTGGGGGGCAGCACCAGAACATTCCTCCTCAGGGTCCCCTCGCCCTCCGAAGGAGACTTGAAGACCACCTCGTTGAGCACCAGCCCCGAGTCAAACTTCTCCAGGGGAGGAGTGGCCGAGCTGCACACGGAGTCGGAGGTGGAGGCTGTGCGGAGGCTCTGGGGCGGGAGAGGGGGAGCGGGGAGCGGCGCCGGCATCAGCCGCCTCTCGAACCAGTCGGGCTCGGTGGCCACGTGCTGGTGCATGTTGCAGATGGCCACGTAGAGCGAGCGGCCCGACTTGCTCCGGAAGTAGTTCCTCTTGGAGACGTTGAGGGGCTGCGGCTCGTGCTCGGCCGGGCCGGGCTGGCGGGAGTGGAGGCGGGAGAACATCTGGGGCAGCTGGTCCATCAGCTTGTACCTGGGCGCCAGGCCGAGGAGCGTGGGCACGTCGCTCTCCTGGGAGTAGTCGAAGTACACCGCCATGAAGCGAGACAGGTCCTGGGAGCTCTGGCAGGCCTCGCGCAGCTTCTCTGCGATCATGGCCACGGCCACGATGAAGAGCTCGGCGCCGCCGGAGCCAGCCACGCCCGGGGAACCGGTGCTGCCGGAGGCCGCTCGGCTAGCCGGGGCCTTGCCCTTACGGCTCCTCTTCTACAACAGGTGGAAACACATGAGAAATTAAACACTCATACTGTTTATACGTCAAATACGTATAAAATATACATAAAACCTTTTATGTTATTCCATAGTTTTGTCTTCAATAAAAAAAAAAGGAAATTAACTGCACCTTTCAGTCTGTAAAGAGCAACAACAACAGTGTACATGAAGTCATGCTTCCTGCCAGACAGTGGTAATCAGAGCGGTGACTAGGTACCTCCACATAGTGCTTCAGGCCCCTGGAGCAGACAGTGATGATGCAGTGAGCCTCGTCTATCTGCCGGCTCAGCCACGACATCTGGCCCTCCTTACAGATCTCCAGGTGCTCCCACAGGTCCAGCACCACCTAGACGCACATCCACACACGTTCTACTCATGAGCTGGTTGACAAGCGGAATCACGTTTTTTTTACAACTGGTGTCATATCAGATGGTTGTTATAGACACACAGCAGTACACTTTTAATGGGCAGCATCACCTCTGGTACACCTCAAACATAGCAAGATAATTATGGGTAATAAGTGGTACTGTCTCTTCAAAAAATAATTATGACTGTCATTCCGGGATTCATTATATTTGGATCAAAGTGAAATGACACATACTGAAACTCTGAAACGTTAAAAGTGGCATTTCCCGACATTAGCCAGTAGGTGGCACTCTAAACCTGCTCCTGCTTTTCTCTCTCAACCGTATCCACATCAGTCATATCGCAAGTCCACATGCTATATAAACAACAAATGCTGACCAAACTACGTTTTATAATGATCTCATCTGTCATCCAACCACCTCTGTGGGCCTCACCTCACAACCACAGAAGTCCTGGAGGAAGAAGGCGAAGCTCTGGATGACGGCCTGGTGTTTGGGGCAGTCCTTGGAGGAGTAGCAGACGAACACCTTGGGTCTGGGTCGGGGTCGGTCGGCGTTCAGCGCCGTGACGTGAGAGGACGACTCGGAGCTCTCCTCGTCCAGGTGGGAGTAAATGTTCTCTGCGTTCGCACACAGTGAGGAGACAGAGATGAAGGAAGAACCAAGCCTGGTAGAGGAGTAGTACCGTGTCCAGAGCCTCATCTGAACCACCCCAGTTCGAAACAGAAGAGTCACTTCAGGAGCATCTAACCAGGCCTGAAGACCACAGTCCCTCCATCCCTCTCCTTAAGCTCTGGTCTACCGTTAGTCTGGACTCACCTTGTTGCTTCTTGCGACACATGACAGTGAAGAGTGTGGCGAAGGCCGACATGACCACCAGAGGGACAGTGATGGCCATGGCTCGGATAGGCCCCGCCCACGGGGAGTGGACTGCAGAAGACAGGAGAACAAAGTCACCATCCGAACTGGACATCTCTAGAATGTAATACTGTGACATACTGGACATCTCTAGAATGTAATACTGTGACATACTGTACATCTCTAGAATGTAATACTGTGACATACTGTACATCTCTAGAATGTAATACTGTGAATGTAATACTACGGAATGAATAAAATGTCATAGACTGACTGTATTGTAGTAAGTTTGGAGTATGAAGTATGATGGGAACTCGAAAATATCGGATGTGGTGTTTCTGACATCTGTGTGTGTGTGTGTGTGTGTGTGTGTTCCTACCTTGGCTGACATGGTACTGAGCCTGTCTCCTGGTGTTGTTGCTGTCATCTCTCAGCTGGGGGATGAAGAAAGAGAAGAAGAAATGAGCCGTCCCGTTTAATGACGTGTGTGTGTGCTGTATTCGTTTGTTTTGCGCGCGTGATCATCTGTACCTCTATTGCATAAGTCCCTGGTATTACATCTTGGAGGACACACGTTGTTTTAGGCAAAGTGAATTCCTGCAAAACAAAAACGACGGGCCGTTAAACAGAGTTCCGCCATTTTGGGATAAACACACAGGTTCGGCGGCGGACGTGGCCCGATCCGCACCGTGACGCGGCTGCCCTGCCCAGGTTGGAGAGGAGGGGTCTGGCCAAGCGCTTCCAACAGGAGGACTGGGAGTACCTCGGTCTACCCAGACAAGCCCAGGGGAGCTCCGTCTATCCTCTGTCCCTGCTCCTGCCCGTGATGACAGGAACAGACACGGCCTGTTCCAGCTCCACATCCCTGCAGGTTGTGGATCATCTTCCCCCGTGGCTCCTGAGAACCTAAAAATCGTTCTCCAGGAGGTTTCTGTGAGCATCCATTTTCCACAAAGGGACGTAGGCATCTTGGACAACAACCAGTGTTTGCAGCTCACAGATTGGTCGTCAAGGTATCACCGAGACCTTCAAGGGGCTCAGAGCTCTCCTCATTGGTCAGAACCAGAAGCAGACCACGGGATAGGGTAGATCAATGGAGACCGCAGGAGGATCGGGGGAGTTGACGTGCTTTTCCCAGCAGCTGGGACAGTCCAACAGGGGCCCATAGCTCTCTGCTGCAGCCTGAGAACTCTCTCCTCCCAAACTCAGCACTGCAGAATAATGAGGCCTGGCTGGGAAAACACTCTAGCACTGACTTTCTGTTTGTGTGTGTGTGTGTGTGTGTGTGTGTGTGTGTGTGTGTGTGTGTGTGTGTGTGTGTGTGTGTGTGTGTGTGTGTAGGGGGATGGGCTTGTGAGTGTGTGTGTGTGTGTGTGAGGGGGGTGCTTGTGAGTGTGTGTGTTTGTGTGTGGGCCTTGTGAGTGTGTCGACCCCAGTCCGAGAGGAATGAAGGGTCATCTGTCATCTCCCATGAGGCCCAGGTACTTCAGAGTGGAACATTCCGGTGTACCAGAGCTATGCAGACAGTATCCTTTCCTACCATACCGTACAGAACCAGACCATGTCATACAAGACCAGACCAGGTCATACAAGACGACACTCGGTCATACAAGACCAGACCAGACTAGACCAGGTCATACTACACCACCAATTCCTCAATGTCCGATATAAAAACATCCGGTATCCTCACTGAGGTTCTGCTTCAAGTTCTTACCGGTTTGCAGCGTTTCAACCTGAAGGGGCCTTCCTGGCGGAGCTTGTAGTACAGGTAGTAGATGCTGAAGCCAAAGGTGGAGGGGGCAGGGTCAAACGCCACGTGCAGACTGGAGCCAAGCTGGGAGATGTTGAGGCTCTTAGGCTTCCAGACTGGAGAACGGTGGGAGAACGAGAGACAGAGTTAATGATCCAGAGCAAAAATAGCTTTGTTTACCTTGTATCTGTCAAGCAGTATGAGAGTAAATATTTGAACTCACATGGTTTGCATACAAGGTTGTCTGGTCCCAGAAGCACCTCGCAGGCTGGGGGGGGGGGGGGTGGAGGACAGACAGAACCGGTTAGAACAGGATTCTCCATCAAAACAGTAACAGGATTCTCCATCAACACTCCCAGCTACCACTCTTGTGAGTCTTGTAAAACCACACACCCACACACACAGTCGCACATGGCTGTGCACATACATACACACACAAACAGACACACACATACATACACACACAAACAGTTGGAAGGTCGAGGAGGCTTACAGTTGGTCCTGAGGAAGGATGGGGGAAAGAAGCTATCGTTCATGAAGGTGGGGAAGGGCACGACCCGGACCATGTAGTCCGTCTCAAAGGCCAGGCCAGGAAAGGGCTGCGAGCTCAGCCTCTGTGACACATAAACACCACACAATGAGCAGGAGGAATCGTCTTCTGCATCAAACAAACACATCCTAAGACAGACTAATACACGCATTTGATTTTCTCAATTGTTTCACATTACTGCTTACCTTGGAACATTGAATGTGACATTCATGTGAATGTTACATTCATATGTTACATAAAGGACCAAGAGCAACAAAAAAAGGAACAATATTTCAAAATGGCTCTGCGGCCTCACACTGCCCGCAGAGTCTTTTCCCACAGGTTATTGCTCCATTGGTCTGACATGTTTGTTACCTATCTTCCCATCCGTTCTCCAGACAGTCCCCAGGTCGAGGTTACCCACCACGTTCTTGTAGGAGAAGTTTAGCTGGCGTGGCTCTTTGAGGATCATGTGTTGACACTGCTTCCCCTCTGGGTTCTTGTCCTCCAGGTACACCCTGAACCCCTTGATGTGTTCGATACCTGACGACAGACACACACCTGGGTTAGACACACACCTGGGGCGGGAACACACCTGGGACACACACCTAGAACACACACCTGGGTCAGAGACACACCTGGGTCAGACAGGGCAGTGCTTCCTAAAGTGTGGTGTGGACTACCTGTAGCGGATATTACTCCGAGACAAGAATGTAAATGGTGGAAATGGACGAAGCTAGCCTGAGGCTAACTAGAGCCCCTGTTTACACCTAGCATTCACATGCATCTTGGGTGATCCGATCACAAGGGGACATCTCGAAGTAAGTCGGGTCTCACTTGGGATTACAATGCATTTCCACCTGCCTTCGATTGACCTCTCCTGATCGTATCTCACTTCCCCTCTCTATATACACAAGTACATCATCTCCATTTGCATCCCAATGCTGATTTGCCGCCGTTGGCCTGCAAATGAGTTCTTAAAGCAGAGGACGTCAGACACACACCTGGGCCTATAGCTGTCCACCTGGGATGGGATCACCCAAGACGCATGTTGATGCCAGGAGCAAACAGGGCCCAAGTATTAACTTGTGTGCAACAAAAAAAGAAGGAAAACCTGCCATGCATTGCTCAGATTAGTCCTCGATTCAGATGGAAGTATGAGGATGGAAATGGAAAGACCATGAGGGGAGAGAGGGGGAGGGCGGAGGGAGGGAGAGCAGGGTGGGGCACAGGAGGAGGCTCTCAGAACTTGGGAGTAACCTGCACTTAACACTGTTGTGTCTACACGCACAACTTTAGAGTTTCCAAGGCTGCAACTCCTGGGAGTCCGAAGAAATTCACACACGCAAAAAGGAGACAGTTTAACCCCCCCCCCCTAAGTTGTTGTGTTTTATGAGTACCATGATGTGACTGTGCAGAAGAGGCTGTCCTGGCCGTGCCACAGGACTGTGCATGCCAGCAGAGCATTCCCATGCCCTTCTGTGTGTGCCAGCGCACCTCTCTTCTAATTGCATTTCTGTCTTATCGTTTGCGGCGGCGGCGCACAACACACTCGCTCTCTCTCTCTCTTCCTAACACACTCGTGTCTGCACACACACACACACACACACACACACACACACACACACAGGCTCGCTTTCTAGCACACACATGCACGCGCGCACACACCCTCACAGAAGCACACACATGCACATGAAGAACTCCGTGTTCCACAAACACGCGGAGACACACAAACAGGAACACACTCTCCGTGTGGTTCCTATTACCCCAGTGGGGAGCGGAGCAGAAAGAGCCCGGTCTCTTTGTGGCGGGTGTAACTCCACACCACCTCTGATAGCATCAGGCTGCACAGTCAACATACTCGCCGAGACACCCAGGGTAAGATCACGGAAACGAACACACACACACACACACACACACAAAAGCTGTCCAACTGGTTGTGCTGTCTTCAGGCATGTTCTCCTCTCATATGCAGTTAGCCTTTCATACCCTCCCCTCCCTTTCTCTCTCTCATCTTTCGCCGGCCGTTTTTATTTTTCTTCCCTTCGCCCCGTCTCTCTCTCTCCCTCTCCCTCTCCCTCTCCTGTTCTCTCCCTGTGCCATTTCCCCCTCTCCATGTGCTTCCACCTGAGCAGTGTTGAGTCCTGAGCCAGAGGGATTAGGGTTCGAAAGACAACAGGGCTCATTGTCACCGGGCCGGGGCTGATGCGCTCACGTTACCGGATTCAACAGACACCCCCCCCCACACACCCCCCCACACCCCCCATCCCCGGAAGCAAAGGAGGCTTCCCTCCCTCCTCCCTCCCTCCCTCCCTCCCCCCTCCCTCCCTCCCTCCCTCCCTGTCTCTTTGGTCTCTGTCACACGCATGCATGGGCGCACACTGAACTCTACTCTCTACACTCGTTTAGACACACCCTCACACACTCCTTTCTCTCGCACACACACACACATTCTTCCGGAGACAAATCACGGCATTGTGTGTGTGCAGGGATGGATCCCTTCCTTCTCGGCCAGGGTGGTGTGACAGTCAGGGTTAAGGAGTAAGCCTACAGGGGGACGGAGGGAGGGAGGGGAGGGGAGGGGAGGGAAGAGGAGGGCCTGGCTCTTTGATCAGGACAGACAGAGCCAGCACAGCTCAGGGCTTTGAAGCTCCGGGCCTTTCTCTCCCTCCTCTGCTCGCTCATGTTTCCTCTCTTCCCCTCAGCTCAAGTCCGGGGACACAGAAGATAAATCACTGCCCTGTGAGCAACCAGGCATGGTGAGGGAACAGGCACAACCTCATGGGTCTGACCATGAGGAGAGAGAGCCAATGGGGAGAGAGAGAAAAGAGAGAGAGAGAGAGAGAGAGAGAGACAGAGAGAGAGAGAGAGAGAGAGAGAGAGAGAGAGAGAGAGAGAGAGAGAGAGAGAGAGAGAGAGAGACAGAGACAGAGACAGAGACAGAGACAGAGACAGAGACAGACAGAGGAGAGTGAAATCCTGTACCTAGGGGACTGGGCATCCAGTGAACCACCACAGCAGCCTGGCTGTCACAGGCCAAGTGGCTGAAGGTCACGTTGGTCACCTCATGGATGGCGTGTTTCCCCAGCGGGTTCCAGTTCAGGGAGCAGTCTGGGGACAAAAGAGAAAGGGAGAGAAAGAGAGAAAAATAGTTCATCGAAACAATTCCTCTAAAGATTTCGGTGGAGCTATATCCGAAGGCCTTTCACACATTTTTATTATTATCGAGGAGGTTGGAGGTTGGGTCATCGAAACAATCGCTCCAAAGATTTCAATGGAGCTATACCCGAGGCCTTTCACAATTTCGTATTATTGAGGAGCTTTCTCCATAACAGTGACCTTCTCCTTGCTGCTTGGCCGCTTTGGTTTGGGTACTCTTCAGCACTTTGTGACACATTGTTTCAGCGGGATACGGACGGGTGGCAATGTCCAGCCAAGCAAGGCGACTTCTCACCTCTCTTCTTCTCCTCCTCCATATCTTCCCTTCCTCCCCTCCCCACACACTCCCCCTCCACCCCTCCCTCCCCGGTAGCCATCTCATTGGAGAAAGAGGCAGGTAGAGGAAGAGGAAGGAAGAGGAGCAGCCAGTCGTGTCCTGCACACGCCCACCCCCCTACAATGCCACCACCCCCCCATCCTCCCCCCCCACCCCCACCCCCCCCACCCTCTGAGCTCAGGCTGATTGTGATGCTAAAAGGAGCAAAGCCGTTCCCTCCAGCAGTCAAGGACAAAGGCCAGCCACCACCGGGGGGAACGCAGGATTTGGCTACAGGAGAGAAACTTGACTTCTGGACTAACAAAGGTTAGTTAGGGATGGGGGCTGGGGGTCATGGGGGATTGGGGTTCTCCACTGAGGCTGGGAAGATTTTAAAACACTCCCTCAGTGGCAAGCAAGGAGTCAAAATGCCTGAAAGTTTGGAAAACTTTCATATTTCATTATTATACTGAATGGCATTTTTCTGTTCAGAACAGATCTGTTAAAGAGTTCTTCTCTCCGGACATGATATACTCGAGCGCTTCTAATCTGAACGATACGTATTGGAGTTGTTGAGTTTTGAGCCTGGTTCCAATGCATGCAAGGCTACTCACTGTCATTGCGGAGCGTGATCCCGAGCCTGCGGCCACTCTCGTCAGAGCTGGACTGGAGCACCTGTGCACAGAGACAGAAGGACGTCAGGCAACAACAACAAAGACCAAAGCCAGCAAAGGCTTACAAAAACGTTACATAACTGACATGTATCTGACCAAGAGTAAACCGATACTTGTATTATCAGATTACTCTCCATGAAACATGTATATATATTTGACAATAATATACGTACATATAAAAATGTAGCAATATATAATCGAATGTATCTAATGACATATGGTGTACACTATGTCAGGATGGGTTCAATAGGAATAGGGAGCATGTGTAAAGACAGGAGACGCTGGCAGAGTTGAGAGGAGAGAGAGGAGAGAGAGAGAGAGAGAGAGAGAGAGAGAGAGAGAGAGAGAGAGAGAGAGAGAGAGAGAGAGAGAGAGAGGGGGGGGGAGAGGAGAGAGAGGAGAGAGAGGGGGAGAGAGGAGAGAGAGGAAAGAGAGGGGGAGAGGAGAGAGAGGAGAGAGAGAGAGAGATAGAGAGGCAGAGAGAGAGAGGAGGAGAGAGAGAGAGAGGCCGGCTGGCAGAGTTGAGAGGAGAGAGAGGAAAGGGGAAGTGAAACAAGCTGGCAGACAGAAGAGAGAGAGGGGGAGAGAGGAGAAAGGCCGGTTGGCAGAGTTGAGAGGAGAGAGAGGAGAGAGCGAGAGAGAAGGGGGGAGAGAAGCAGGCTGGCAGAAACAGACAAGAACCCCCACACACACACACACACCCATCAGAGATCTAATCTCCCCCATCAGGCTGGTGCAGAGAGAGGAAGCCCTTATCAGCAGGGCACGATACGACACAATTAACCCTGACAAGGCAGCCAGACAAAGCCTGGGACAAGACCCGGCGTCTCCACTGAGAGACCGGAATTTACTACAAATACAGATAACTGTGGGACAATGTTGTGGAACTGTGAAAGAACTGGCTGGAAAACACAGTATAAGTGATTTTATGAATCCAGTTACTGATTAAATATGGATTTAAATGAATGCTTGTCCAAGAGAATCGCCATTCATTATAAGGTTTATAGCTCTGTCTATGAATGTACCAAGACCAATAAAACTCCAGTACCCATGTTCCCCTCCTCCCAGGAAGTGTATTAAAAAGGCCTCCAGCCAGGTCAACCCCCACACAAACCCCCCCCTCCCATCTCCCACCCCCAGGCCAGTCCAGACCTGCAGCAGATGTTAAAGAGGGGTTAGAAATGAGACAAAAAGTTTGACTGAAGCCATTCGCTTCCTCACTTTCTCTCTCTGCTTTCGCGCTCCTCCACTGAACCCAGAACTGGAGCCTCAAGTCTCCGTCATACCAACAGGCTCTCCCGCATTTCAACAGCTTCTGCCAGGTCGGCACTCCAGCTGCAAGTTCTGCTGCATCACCACGGAGCTCCCTTCCAAGGAGAGGACAAACTTGAATCTCTGAGAATGCTATCGTAAAGTCAAAAGTCCCTACGGGGCCCCTTCCCAGTCCTTCTAATAGGCAAATGTCAGTGAAGGGACGTTGTGTTTACTGGCAGGGGGCAGGGGGGGGGGAGGGGGAGGGGGGGGGAGGGGGGGTTGTGGCAGAGCGCGGTGTCGGGAGGCGGGCCGCAGGGGCTGTCTAATGGGCCTGGTCTCTGCTCTCCTGGGCTTTAACACCCTGCTCCCAGCAGGGGTCTGGGGGGGTCACAGCAGACGGGCAGCTGCGCGGGCCCCCCCAGACACACCTGCAACCAATCACAAGAGACCCACAGTCATTAAACCCCTCCCCCTGACCCCAACCTCGAGCCTCACACCCCCACTGCCGCCGTCTACAGCCTCACACCTCCAGAGCAGCGGAAAGGGAGGGGGGGGGGGATGGGGTGGGGGGGCTGTAAGGCACAACACTTGCTAATAAGCCTGTCGCACACGCTCCCCTGCAACACCCTCCCTTCCCACCATTTACACACACACCATTTACAGTCTCACACACACACACACACACACACACACAGGCGTCACAAACAAGCCCACATTCAGCCAGACACACACACACCCTTTAAAGTATCCCCCACAGCTGTCATAAACCGAAGAATGCACACACCAAAACAAGCCTTTTTTAATTGTATTAGAGATGGATATTAGGAGTTGAAGATGAAGACTTTCGTGTTTTGTCTGATGTCGCTGCTCTCATACTTTTAAGTAATCCCTCCCTCTCCCCCTCCCTCTCCATAACGAGTCAACAGAAGTCTTAAAAACATCAAATGGACAGCTCGGGCGGTGCCCAGGGCTGCGGCAGGGCTCCATAAACCCCCCCTCCCCCTCGGAGGTGCTTTCCTGCACGCAGCGAGGTGACAGGAGGGTCAGAGCACGGGTCACCTCGAACAGCGGCTAACACATCCTGGCTACAGGGGACATAGACTGTCCCAAACACAGGCACAGGCAGTCACAAGTCAAGAGGACTGAGACTGCTCTGGGAATTGATGGGACCTTGTCCGCTCTCATTCAAACCGCAAAATTTCCTTGAAACGATTCCCTGAAATTCCACGGCCGACGATGAGCAGATAAAAACAAAGATAAAAGCAGGGAGGGAAGGGAGGAGAGGGTGCTGTGTGCGAGGAGCGCCGGATGTAGCAAGAGAGGCTGGCGTGCCGTGGACTCATAAAGCAGTGAGACGAGTCTCAACAGAGCCAAGCAGCAGGTGAGAGACTGGTGTGAGTGTGTGAGTGAGTGTGTTTGTGTGTCTGTGTCTGTCTGTGTAAAGGCACCGTCTGAAACCAGGTGTTCCATCTTCCCTTCTGTCTGAATAATAACAATAATTAGATCATCAGAGAGAGAGAGAGAGAGAGAGAGAGAGAGAGAGAGAGAGAGAGAGAGAGAGAGAGAGAGAGAGAGGGGAGGGGGGAGGGAGGGAAGAAAGGAGAGAAAGAGCGAGAAGGAGAGAAAGGAGGGAGAGGCAGAGACTGCTTCACAGACATGCCCGTCTCTCCCATACACAGCCCCCTGAGGCACCAGAAGACCTTTCCGGAACATTCGTCCTTCAGCACAGTGCCTCTTCTCCACTCAAGAGGATATTGCTCAAATGGCTGCTTAGCTAAGTGAGGGTTGGAGCTGGGCAAGGTAAAGACTATAATGCTGCTCATGATAAAGATGGGTGTATTGTTTGTTGGTTGGTCACAACCGGTGTTTAAATGACTCTGGTCAGAATCAAAGTCTGGCTGTTGTTGTTTTCTCTGGCAGCCAACTTCACACCTGAAATCAATCGAATGAGAACATACGCAGGGCGGCAGAGTTATGAGGGGAGATGGTTCTCTTTAAATAGCCCATTAGCAGCAAGCCAGATGGAGACAACAACTCCACACACACCAGCTGAGAGATCTGGAAAGAGAAGGGGGAACTATGTGTTTGATCCCTGCTTGGGAACCCCTCCACACACCCCTCCACCCCTCAATACACCCCTCCTCCACCCCTCAATACACCCCTCCTCCGCCCCTCAATACACCCCTCCTCTGCCCCTCAATACACCCCTCCTCTGCCCCTCAATACACCCCTCCTCTGCCCCTCAATACACCCCTCCTCTGCCCCTCAATACACCCCTCCTCTGCCCCTCAATACACCCCTCCTCTGCCCCTCAATACACCCCTCCTCTGCCCCTCAATACACCCCTCCTCCGCCCCTCAATACACTCCTCCACCCCTCCTCCGCCCCTCAATACACCCCTCAACACACCCCTCAATACACCCCTCCTCCGCCCCTCAATACACCCCTCAACACACCCCTCAATACACCCCTCCTCCGCCCCTCAATACACCACTCCACCCCTCCACACACCCCTTAATACAGCCCTCCGTCCCGCCACACACCCCTCGAACCCTCCACCCACTCCTCCACCCTTCCGTCCCTCCACTCGCCCCTCTTCTCCAGGGGGGCGGTACGGCGCTGTGTCTTCTCCTCAGATGAAACATGGGCTCCATCATCTCCTGTTGACTGAACGGAGAGCAGATGTGATGGGGATCCATCCCCGGCACTGATTAATTAAAGCCCCCTCACTCACAGCTGCTCTCAGGGGAGGGAGGGAGGGAGGGAGGCCCGGGGAGGTAAGGGGTGGGCGGTGAGGGGGTTATGGTTTTGTAACTACTAATCTTACTGCCTGGTGAGGGGGCGGGGGGCTTGGCGAGGGGGGCAGGGGGTGGCATGTTCCTAATGACCCAGTAACATTTGTTGGGCTCATGTGTGTACGGTGCCGTACCCCTGTGGTACGAGGCTAGAGCATGCGGGAACGGGCCTTGTGTCGAGTCACTGTACAACTGGCATGAAGAGAGAGAGATAGATGAAAAAGAAGACAAAAAAAAGACACAAAGAAAATTTCACATGTATCTGCTTAACTATGATGTCAGTTATCCAGCAATAACACATTGATTTCAACAAATGAATTGCTCCAAAGGCCTCAAAACTCCCAGAAGTGAAAATAAACTAATGTTGAGGGTTTTATTTACACTGTTTGTCCAAATGCCAAGAAGATCAAAAAACAACAACGGTGGAGGGTTACTGTGGAGAAACATCAACAGTCTCACACCGGGACACAAGTCCCTCCTAACACCGGATCAATAATCACAGAAAATCATGCCTGAGGGGACATTTAGATAAAGAGTTCAGATCATAGATAAACACTACAACATAGCAGATTTGCTCTTTAGTCAAGATGGTGGCTGGAGAGACACGCCAGGTCCAGGTCCAGCCCTACCCCAGGTCCAGCCCTACCCCAGGTCCAGCTCTACCCCAGGTCCAGCCCTACCCCAGGTCCAGCTCTACCCTAGGTCCAGCTCTACCCCAGGTCCAGCCCTACCCTAGGTCCAGCCCTACCCCAGGTCCAGCCCTACCCCAGGTCCAGCTCTACCCCAGGTCCAGCCCTACCCCAGGTCCAGCTCTACCCCAGTCCTTCCAAAGGAGGAAATTAGTACCTCTGTGGGAGCGTCCGGCCTAATCAGGCCTCTCCACGCTCTCCTGTAATCCCACATACTCTTCTCATTACCACAACATGTGTCTCCCATTTTAGACTCCAAGCCCCGCTCGCTCTCCTCCTCTCTGCTACAACTGGCTGTGTGTCCTTTATCAAGGTCTAGCAATGCTAATCAATCATCACTCCTTACCCTGGGCCGGCTGGCTGGATTTCCTCCACGACCAGACATCTTCTACTAAGAAAAGGCCAATGAGATGAAACAGGTGCCTGTGAGAAACGTGAGTCTTTCGCCCTCCAAGTCGATATTCCAGTGGTCCAATTTGCATTGTCTTTCAGTCGTTTCATTTCCTCTGCCGTCCCACCATCCATCTCCCTCAGGTCAACATGTGGCACCCATGGGGCGAGCAAGTATCAACGTCCCAAATCTAGGCAATTCCACTCGACTCGAGAGCTGGTCTTTATAGCCTCAGCAATTACACACATCCTGATCGCTGCAGCTTGTTTGAAACAGGGGGGGCAGCTTTGATGAGGAGCCTTGGAGGCAGCCAGGGCTGAGGAGCGTTTGATGCTCATTTGTGTCTGGATGTGGTTGCTTTGTGAATGAAGACCTCCTGTTATCCAGGGAGCTGGAAAAAAACAACTTGGAAACCAGGGTCCTCTTTCAAAGGTTTTATCTCGTGAGGGAGAACGTAAAGAGAGATACGTAGCCGGGGAAGCGCCTGCAACCTACAACCTGGTTTGATCGTCGCTGACATCCTCTGAGGTGATATGTGTGGACCGTATTCGGGAAACGACACAGTTAGATGTCCAGTCTTTTCAATAAATCAGTGGTCGGTTTGTTTTACGTCGAGGTCTTTATGTCCGCTCGCATGATTGAAGAAAGCAGGCCGCGGAGATTTACTCCGTGCTTAATAAAGTGTGCTCAGTCACTGGAGGACAGTAGAGTAAAATTTAGCACCCATCTAGAAAAAAGGCTTAAGAGGCTCAAAGTCTAAATGGAGAACACATTGTTACAACATCGCTAAACTGAACGTCCTGTGCCTAACCTCTGTGACTTTGTGTCTGAAATCACATATTTGGGAAATTCACTGGAAAAGCTGAGAAGGAGCATGTGTGTGTGTCTGGGTATGTGTGTGGGTGAGAGTGTGTGCATGTGTTTGTGTGTGTGTGTGTGTGGGGGGGGGGGGGCGGGGGGGGCAGAGAGTTGTCCAGTGTGATGGGGGGCCTCTGGACTGTGGTGGTTGATCAGATGCTTCAGGCGATCTGGCTGGTCCCTCTCTCCCCTGACTCTGACTTTGTTTTCCTTAATGTCTTTCCTGTTTCCCTCCCATCAACGTCTGTCGCAGCGACCTGCTGAAGCACTACCACATGTTATGACATTACTGAGCAAGAACTTACAGAAAACTTATTTTTTTTCGGTGCACAGTCGAGCCTGTTCGCACATTGGTCTGCGCTTTTTCTCTCTCAGACACACACACGCACGTTGTAAACTGCTCTGGAAGAACGCACACAAAAACAAAAAACACAAATTCAAAGGCTTTGGGCCTCCAGGGGTTTCAGCAAAAGACAAATCACCGAAGTGGAGAGGTATGCCCTAACGACACCCCAGTGAGAAGATGCCAAGTGCAAGCGAACACAGACGTTTCGCCGTACCTCATACCTTCGACAGACATGAATCCTGTCCTTCTATGAAAGCTGGGGAATCTTTGTTCAACTCATCAGAAACCTGATGAGTTCTCCGGCCCCAAACACCATCTTCTAGTTTACTTATTCACCCACAGAACCCAGCAACTGCTCCCTTGCTGACATCTTGGCTCGGGGGGAAAAAAGTTTTGTTTCGAGTTTAGAACCTTCAGTTTTCTCCAAATGGAAAAATAATTGAATGAAATAGCGAAACCATCTATTCCTCCCGTTCCTGTGTGAACCAAACACACACAGTAGCCACACACTCCGACCACCAGTCTTGTGGAGCAGATAGATGGAGAAGCATCTTCACATCTGACCTCCAGGCTCTCTCCACACGTGGCTGTAGTTGACCCTTGGTTCTCCCCCTGAAGGAGGACAGCCAACATCCCCATAGTGATGAATAGTGGACACCTCCCTCCCGCCCTCCTCCTGCTCCCAGGGGAAGTGTTAGTCTGCTGGCCAAAAACCAAAGCTCGTCTGAGCCTATGGAGCTGGTCTACTCTACTCTGCTCGAAAGCGTTTTGAACTCTGACGTGGTTTTGGAGCTCAAATGTAGAGTGTGTGTACTTGACGATGTCCTGTTGACATTTGAGAACATCCTGGACAATTACTTGCAGCTGATTTGTTGCTTAATTGACGCGACAGGAAACAATTCATTCCGCTGAGGTACAGGAACCTGCACTGTGACTATTGTCTAGAAATCGGATTGACCTATTTCCTTACGTTACGCAATGGTTTTGCATAATACTCCTGTGTGACATTCAGCATTGGTGCCTGAAAGAGAGAACTTGTAAAGGCATGTCTTTCAACAAGCTGCCAATATCTAAACAAGGCCTAGGAGAGAGTTAGTCAACTTTACACAGCACTAAATCGACTTTTTCCTTTGGACATGGATAATGGGAGCACACCACCCCACACATGAAGTCTTCATCTCAAGCTTTGTCACTCAACCTCTGTCATCCTCCCAAGAAAATGGAAACTCTTTCCTGAGGTGGGACAATGAACAGTGGACTGGCCCCAGACTTGGCCCCCGACTCAGAAGTGACGCGAAATTTAGAAAAAAAGGAGGACATCCTGTCCACTCCCTGCCAACTAAGCCAGGTTTCACAGTGCAGCGATCTTCCAGATGACATTACTGCACAATACATTTCTTCATGGGGAGAAAGAGGGCTTGTGGGATTTGGAGTGTAGTGTTTCATGCAGTAAGAATGCTGGGCGACCCAGGGGCTTCAAGCTCTGAATAAGGACCAGGACACGAGCCTGCTCCCTTAATGGAAAAGTAGAAAAGCTGCAATTTGAGGCACGGCAAATGGAGAGGCTAATGGAGATATAGATCCACGCTGCACCAACACATACACACACACACGCACACACACACACATCAGCAAACTCTTAGAGCTAAGTTTCTATCCACGTCTAAATGTATGTTTCATGTATATAAGATACAGGATATGCAATATAGTTTTGCAACACAAAATCATTTGATTCGGCCACCCTTTACATACAGCATCACACCAGTGATCCGTCTGGGTCAACTTTCATGTCCACTCAATGTTCCCTGCAGCCTTTGAAGAGGCCAACTGCGTAATCTCAACCTCTGCTCTCCAGTTCTGCTGGCAGGAATCGCCTTAGGGCAGCAGATCCTTGATGAGGTAGGAGGAAGGAGCAGCTAATTGATTGTAATGACTTCAATCTGTCAGGAGCAGCCATGAGTCATCAGTCATCTCCCTGGGCTAGGCTGGGCTGTTGGTCCATCGCAAGTCCAAACAATTGTGTTTGTGTGTGTGCGGATGTGTGTGGGGGTTAACGGCCATCACACACAATTCACAAATCATAAAAAGAATAATTAAAAAAACAACTGTCAACTCCTCAAACCCAAACAATGTGGCTTTCGTCGTGTTGAAATAATGAAATAATTTTTTGTGCTTGGTAACACTTACGAGCGGCGTTCTTTCAGAACCCCCCCCCCCCCCCACTCCGCCTCACTGTGACAACAGCACGACGGGCCCGATCAGCTGCACCCTGCTGGGGTCAACAAACACTCTGCACTTTTAATTCACTTTTAACATACCTCCCGTTTACCAGGGAGGCCAAGCCTTTCTTCCTAAGCAGCGGGACTCCGCCAGTCAAAGGCAGCAGAGCATCTGAAAGGCAGTGGGTCCCTCATTCACCAGGCCAGGAGAGGAGAACGGCCCTGATTCAGAACTAACCAACCAGAGACTTTCCCACAGCACACACACAAAACTGCTTCCAAGGTTACGGGCTGGTTGGGTGGTTTTCAATGCTTCCCAGAAGGACAGCGCAGGAATAACTTGTGTCCACCCCCCACCCGTGTCCCCTCCCTCCGTACATGAACTGCACACACTTTCTTCTTCTTTTTTTCTTTCACCTTCTCTCTCCCTCGCTCTCCCTGCACACCGTGGACGCACCCCCAATATCATTCATATGCAGCCAGATGTTACAAGACAGAATAATAGGGGTGTTCCCTTAAAGGTCTGATTAAATATATAACGGGCGAGAGAGAGATAGAGAGAGAGAGAGAGAGAGAGAGAGAGAGAGAGAGGGGGGGGGGGAGAGAGAGGGGGGGAGATAGAGAGAGGGTAGAGGGTGTCCTGTCCCACATGTGCAGTCAAGCCAGGGGCCGTGTAGGATCCCAGGCTCACCACTCGAAAGAGTCTTGGCCGGCCCCGTGTTTGTGTACGTCTGGGGACATTGTAAAACATTCCCCTTGTTCCCTGACTGTCTCTCTGACACTGTAAATCCCAGGCAGACTCGGGGTCACTGATGGGGACTGGAGCACAACACTCACAGCCCAGAACCACTCGTTCTCTCATACACACACCACCGGTCACAGGCTGGTCCTTCTCTACCACTGGGAAGGAATCAGAACAACAGAACTGAAATAGATGGTTCCGATTAAAGCCACTAAAGAAGGAACATTTTATGATTGAATTACTATTACTTGACTCTCAAACTAAGTCAACTAGGCCCTGGACTTAAAAAGATGTCTGTAACATCTTCCTAAGCCCCCAGTCTCACCACTATTGAACACCTGCTCTGCTGCACTCTTCAACTTTATAATTCGTGGACGTATGTTTTGGAGTCTGGCCGACGTTGCGTTCACCCGCTGACTGAATTCATCAGTTCATATCCAGATGTGTGGGAATAGGATTACACAGCTACTAATATCCATCCCATAATGAGCACCGGCTTACTGGAGTGTTCCTTCTTTTTTCTTTTGGGGGAATTATGGGGGGGGGAAAGCCATGTATTGAAAAAGCAGCCTCCATTCTCCTGTAGGAAGGGAGGGATTTGGCTCATTCAGAGAGCACTGCACATACATTTGTAGTCGTCCTTCTTAGCGAGCCCCATGGTGAGCCTGGAACAAAACTAGCATTGAAGTCCAGGCGCTGGGAGACCCGGAAGACAAGAGCTTTAATCCAAGGCCAGCCTCTCTCTTCCTCTCTTCACAACCAACCTCCGCAACCTTCAAGGAGACCCCAGCTCAGCCAGGCTGCGCTCAGCTGGGCTGTCGGTCCCCTTTAAAGCCCCTGCATGGGAACTAGGACACTACTAAGCTTCAACATCAATTGAACGATACCCATTCAACAATGCCTACAATGAACATAGGCTTACACCCCCTACATAGGAAAACGAATCATTTGCCTGTAATGTCGTTAGTGTGATATTATAGTTCCTAATGTGGAAGCTAAAGGTAGGCTATTCACTTAGGATATGCATTTGGCTGGCAGGTTTGTAATTTTCTCTTGCAATGGGAATGTAACTTTATGATTCGGATGAATAAAATACTACCTGACACCTGCAAAATAGCACTCTGAAGTGTTTCCTTCAGCAATAGGTCTACCATCCTCAAAGACTTTGAAGTGGCTGTTGAGGGAGGTGGCCTGTGATTCGACAGAGGAAGTGGCCAGGAATTTTAATAGAGCAAACAGTCCCTGCGCTTCCTATGGGGAATCACTTCAAAGGCCACCCTTCCCCAAGCAGACAATGCGTTGTAGGGGCAATCACTCACTCAATAGCACGTCGGCCACAGTCAAACAAGCGGACGCCGCTCATGAAAAGACAACAAACGATACAATGCAAGGGGTGAGGGTATTCAGCATACTGCCCAAACATCAGACCAGACCCGTGGATTCGGGAAAATAGAAATAGATGTGCTTGTTAGCTTACTCCAATTTAAGAATAGGATAGCCAGGTAATATCCTATTTTTAATATAGGTACTAACAGTAATTCATTTCAAAGCATACCTACCTCTAGGGCTCTTTAATTTAAGGAGTTATTGATCTAGATTGTGTTACTTTTTACTTCATCAAATTAGAAGTAGGTGGCTGGAAGGGACAATTAATTGAACAAATTGGTGAGAATTTTTTTTTAACAAAAACCTGTCGCGTAAATAATCTCAACCCCAAAATGTTCAACGGCTTAGGCCAACTTTATTATAAACGTTTAATGCGTTCACAGATAACACCGCTGTAGCCTACATCAGGTAGGCTTTTGCAAGTGAGGGATACAGTAGGTCACATCAACGGCCTGGAAATAGATAGGCCAAATAATATAATCTGAAGACGTCTTCGAAAATTAATTTCAAGATTTACGCGGCGCCATTATATTTTTCTATATTGAAATGTTAACTCACTATTGAACATGGAATGCAAGATGTGCGGTTACGAGTTTAAAGTTTCGAAGACACACTAAAACTTTTCAGACACTCGAAGCAGTGTCTGTCAGCATATCTCGGATAATTGTCATGTTTTACCTTATAGTTGCATTTTTCCGAGGTTTCTGTCTTGGTGCCAGTAGCTGGCGACGCAGAAAAGTTGTTAAAGAAAAGGTATAAAGTTGTAAGTAGGTAAAATAGTCTCGCTCGCGCAGCCATCCCCGCTCTAGTCCATCAAGACCATCTGATCACGACTCTGGATCAAGAAGCTTCAGATGTTATCGAAGAGACTGACTTCCCGCAAGGTGGGGCTCTAGACCTATACCCGTAGCGCAGCCCACTTGGATACACAAGTACGTCCCTCAGAGTTTGATAAGTTGCAGCAACAATGGCAGCATATCAGCTGTTTTCCTCCTGCATCCGCCAGAAAGAAAGTTTAATATCGAGTCGAAACTAAACTGTAGAGGTATAGGCGTGCTCTGCCGCAAACACAATACAAGTTCTTAACGCCCCATTCCTACTAACACCTTGAAGCGCCCCAGGCACAGAAACTATTGGACGTGCGGTGCCGAACTACCCTGTAAGGATGAAAGTTGTTCCTTTTCACTACCTTACCTTATAAACTATACCTTTAGAACGAATGTATAAGTTGACTTTAGTTAATGAACACAAATTATCTCATTGATCAAATATGAAAAGAAAAAAAGATCTAGAACACATTACAGAAAACTTTTTTTTCCCTACACATGTTCAGGCCCACATGACATGAAGGCGTTTTATTGTTCCAAAACAAGGGTTACATGACTGTTCACCAAGTTTCTCCAATTTCTCAAACATATGACATTAAGATCAAAGAGGAGTTTACCCCAAACCTGCATGGGAAAGCTTCATTTTCTGAACAGCTACAGCCATCTCCCCTTTCAGGTGCTCTTGTGTTACCATTGAAGTCATCATGAGAAAGAAAGATTCCCCTTTGGTGACGCAAAAGAGAACACTTCTTGCAAATACTGAACCATACACCTATTATGGGGTTAGGCATTGCTGTATATCCAACAAGAAACAGAATGAGAAAAAGGCAAATTGAGAACATTATGAAATAAAAAGAAAAATATAATTTTTTCTCAAATCTTAATAGAGGAAATGTTTTCTGAGTGCTCTTGAGGGACCTTAAAAGAGGTTTGACGAGAGTTCAAGAGAGATGCCATGAGCACCCCCTTGTGATCGATACAAAACTAACACCACCCTTGGAGGATGGAAGTGCATCCCTGTTTGTGGAACAGAAGTTTGTGATTAGAGTTTACTAATGTGAAAAGACAAACAAAATGTATGCATAGCCATGTTTAGGAAATGACAACTGGCCGTGTAAACAAGCGAGGGGGCAGGTCTTCTTTGTCTACTGCCCAGCACCACTTTCCTGTGGCCTGCAGGGCTGGCTGCCTCCCCCCGATATACTCCTTTGTCTCTCACACCATTGACTTTTAATTACATAGCTCTGACGCTGACAAATTGGTTCCTCTCTGGGTATTTGTCCCGACAAAAAGCAGTGGCTGAGTTAAGCGCTTAACTCTGAAGCTGGATCTCAAATGGGGGAGAAAAGAGAACCTGTAACCTCAAGGGCTGTTTCACCTGTCCCTGCACAAGCCATCTAAGGTTTAATGAGCTAAATGCTATTAGGCAGAATGAGAAAAAAAGCATTACAGTGACTTGATCCAATGTGACACCACAGAACAATAGTATTATCTAATTTATTAATCTATTAATAAGACACAATTCGTCATTCACACATAAATAAATTATCAGAATATTGCACTGACAGAGAAAGATATACAGACAGAAATAGACAAATACAGTGTTCATTATTCTTCCTCCTCTTTTGTCTTGAGACCAGAAATGACTTTCTTCACCATGAGAAACTGAGACTCTCTGTCGGAGCGTTTCCGTTTGGCTCTGCGGTTCTGAAACCAGATCTGTGGATAAGAGGGACAAAAAGTCAGAATCAGATTATATTCCAAATCAATAATTGTCTCTATTGGATACAGCAACACAACAGGCAAGATACAATAAAATGGTCAACATTGTAGAATATGATTGGGCTTCTCATGAAACTGATATCTTACATTGGCTTTAAACTAAACTGTGCTGGTCCAGGTAGACAAACCTGTATTCTGTCCTCCTCCAGGTGTAGTCTCTGAGCCAGCTCCTCTCTGATGTCGATACCTGGGTAGGAGTTTATGATGAACACGCTCTCCAGGATCTCGATCTGAAAAAGCACAAACATCAGGAGAACATTGACAAGTAGTGACAAATAGGCTACAATCATTTGAACAAAGCTTCCAAAGTAATACCGATATAATAGTATATTTTTATTGTTATCGATTAGAAATCGGGAAATGTACGCCAAACTCACGCACCAGTGTTGCTTACCTGAGCGCTTGTAAACGCCGTGCGGGGTCTGCGTCCGACGTACCAGTTCAGTCTTCTTCTATGTGAATCCGAGATGTTCTGTTTACAGTTGGAGCTCCTGTCCTCAGCCATCCTCACATCTGGCGCAGCCTCCGACGGTTTGGCTGTGATGTAATGCTGTTTCGTTGAATCCATTTCTGAAATGTTTGTAGTTGATTATTTATGTAACTAGAAAGAAATATTCACGCAAAAAAATACATACTGTTCAGAGTGACACTCACCTGTCCAAGGTCTATATAAACGCAATGACACATTTTGCAGGTCTTGTCTTTCCAAGTCCAACCCGAGGATGCTGTCTATACTGAAAATTGACCTGGCGTCAACTCGCAGCTGATGGACGACAGGAATCGCCATCCTTTTACCGTCACCTCAGAAAGGTTAGTGTGTTCTGTTTGCAAACTGCTCAGGTGACGACTTTTAGACCAATGTCGGATTATATATACGTCACTAATTAAACTCTTAAACCAAATAGATTTTGCATTTGAATTGGAGACCCCTCACTGTGGGACATAAGGCGTGTCAGGTACCTATAGGCCTTCCTCAAATTAGGGTGCAACCGGCTCCCTAGAAAGGTGTTTTTGAACACCTAATCCTTTAAACCCATCAACTCAAACAACACGCTAACTTTCTTTTCTTCAAAATTAAGTAAGTATAAAATCGAACCCAGATTTATTGGTCCCTAAAAATATGATATGAAGAACCTTTTCAGTTGTCTCGGTGCAGTCAGTCATCAGAAGCCATTCAAGTATTCAATAATCCTATTTAGTTCGATTCTAGCTTTGGAAATTTAAACTAATAATAATCCTCTAATACTATTATGTTAATCCTACTGAATATTCCCTCATTCTCTAGTTGTGATGCATACGAGAGTAAATCATGGCAGGAGGAAACAAAAGCTTTCCGCGGAGGGCACAGCGGTAGCTTGACGTGTCGTTGGAAATCCCTGTGTAGAGGTATTGTTTCCCCTGGACCGTCCTATTCAGAACTAGATAAGTCGTCACTTAAGGACATGGAAAGCTTTAAACTAATAGCGGCCTTGTTTATTTATCCCTCCTGATGAACGGACATAGATCAAGTCTGGCACACAGAACAATCCGCGCACGGGAGCGCCTGTGGCCAGCAGCTTGTTCCAAACAATAACGAAAACCTCCACAAATTGAGATTCGAATTAGTTATCGTTTATTGTTAAAAAGCTTCTTAAAAGGACACTGCAAAAATAATCACTGATGTATTTACAGTAAACATGATCATGTCCCTCCACCTGCACCCATAAAGTGCAGTCCCTTAACAGCCACCCATTTGACTAAACTGCGTTTCCAAAACATTAAAGCATGCCTAATAAAACAAAAAAACAAATGCTATTGGAAATTATTTAAAATGTTGTTGATATGGTGGTATTCTTTCTCATATGGAACATGTTTGCTGTATGATTATTTTAGTTAACAAAAACAATGGATCTGTAATGCTAACATATCAAGAAACTGAACTTTCCCCCCCACTGCATTCACACAGAGAACTCTCCATAACAGAGTAAATAAGTGCACATAAAAACATAATAAAAATATACCAACCAGATCAGTTTTGTGAGAATTAATGCTATGATCGTACTGTAAGTTATTGTTTTGTGCTTCGTTTCATCATTTCAACAACATTTACACATGTTACTATGGCTTGACTGAAGTTGTCTGTTATTGTGATAATGTAATGCCTTTTCTCATGTGCCTCTAAGTGCCAGTCAAAGATGAAGTTAATCTTCTGTAACTCTCCTTTGAGCTTTTATATCCAGAACAAAGTTCACTCCAGACTGTCCAAACATTGAGGTTGTGCTTCAAAAGATTCATTGACAACACGGTATAGGCTTGTACATGAACATAATTAAAAAGCAATATCATTTCCTAACGCAGAACCAGAAAAACCTTTGACACAAAGAGGTACCCCCCCCCCCCCCCCAACCTCACAGCGAGTGCAGACTGAAACGGCAGGTGACATTTACAAAAGATGACTCTTTGTTTAGTTTTTTTTTTTATGAACAGAAGTAGGTGGCCATAACCAGACTGGTGTAGTCAGTGTCCCACGTTTAAGATAAACCTGGATAACTTCCAGTAGACGACCCCTTGACCCAACCCCACCCTCTGAACCTCCCTCCCAACCTCCAGAGCCTACACACATGCTAGGCTGTTAGACCTGGAAAGTTGTAGCTTGTTAAACCTATACACCAAAAAATAAAGGTCCTTTATACATCTGTTATTGACATGTGCAATTTCTTCATGAATACACTGCAAGTTAGTCACGTATGGGATGCAGATTTACAAAATAAAAGAATTAGTAACTTCAAAGCGTATTCTATATCTGGTCTACATACGGGAGCCGATATAAAACACAGGATTTACACGTTGAGTAAATGGGGGGGGGGGGGGGGGGATCCACACCAGGTTTCTTTTGTGTTCATTTCTCGTGTTTTTGTTGGGGGAATCGACTTTATTTTTCCCTTCTTCCCCCCCCCCCCTCCGTGATAAAGCTGCTCCGCTTTCTGCTCCTACGGGAGACACCAGTGGAGCCTAGTGCCAGAGACAAGCGCTGGGGTTCGAAACGGTGGACCGGAAGAGGCAGGGTCTGTAAAAGTCACCGGCTGGCCCACCCATGACATCCTCGCCTGTTTGGGTCAAGCCTCGGACTCTCCCTTCTTTCGCCCCTCGTCTCCAGCGTCACTGTCTTCCGATTGGCTGTTGCTGAGAACCAGGAATTGTCCGTCATTGGCGGGTGGGTTGCTGGGGCGACTGGAGGCAGCTATTAAGCGGCTCTGCTCCTCCAGGTCCTGTGGGAGGTCGGTTTATTCTGGTAAGTTCTATAGCGTCACCAAGAGAAAATAATGAACCAACCAGAAGATTGAGTGTGTGTGTGTGCGGGTGTGTGTATTGTGTGTGTGTGCGTGTGTGCGGGTGTGTGTATGTGTGTGTGCGTGTGACCTTCTCTATCTGCTTCTGTTTGCTCAGCTCTTCCTGCTGTTTCTCCTTGGCCTTGTCATGTTCCTTCTTCTTCTCCTCAGCTTTACGATCCTGTCTCACACACACACACAAGCCCACACAGCAGCCATCAACCACGGCAACTCAACCACACACACACCCCACCACTTCCCATGAATAATGGATGAGTGTGCGTGCGTGCGTCTTATTTCAAGGTAAGAAAAAGCCACTTTCACTAAGCAGGGGAGTGTCGTGTGTCTCTCACCATCTCGGAGTGGAAGGCGATCTGTTTGGCCAGTCCCACGCTGTCACAGATCTGGAACACAAAACGCCAACAACGGCACGGTCACTGTCACCCTAACCCACAGAGCTGTCACTGTCACCCTAACCCGCAGAGCTGTCACTGTCACCCTAACCCGCAGAGCTGTCACCGTCACCCTAACCCACAGAGCTGTCACTGTCACCCTAACCCACAGAGCTGTCACTGTCACCCTAACCCACAGAGCTGTCACTGTCACCCTAACCCGCAGAGCTGTCACTGTCACCCTAACCCACAGAGCTGTCACACTTCAAACTCCGCAGGGCACCCCCAGACCAGCTTCCATACGGCCTCAAGACAAACGCCAGGTCCTAACATCCCAACCACCTCCGACCCACACGGCAACAACAAAAAGGACCGAACGACCCACGGATTGATTTCTTTTTTTTTTTTTTTGGGGGGGGGGGGGGGACATAGCGGTTGTAGATAGCTCGATGTCATTTAAGGATGACACAGATGACAACCTCATGTTCAGTCGCTGCCCGGCCCACCTTCTCGCCATCGTTGTTGGACTCGAAGATGTAGCAGACGGTGACGGGCCGGCCGTCCACCCGGCCTCCCGGCGTCTGGAGCACAAAGCCAAACAGACGCTTGTTCTCCTGGTGGGTCGCACACAGAACCACGCTGGACAGAGGGAACTAGAGAGGGGGGGGGGGGGAGAGGTAAAGAGAGAAGTGGAGCGTGGTTAAGAAGCCTCGCAGGGCAGGTGTGTCTGAACTCGACTACTGTGAAGTAACCACACAGCTAACAATGTGGCGGAGGCAATGTGTGTGTACTGAGATGGCCGTCCACCTACCCTGAGCCTTGTCACCTGGGTCTGAGGATCGATGAGCCTGATAACCAGAGGACAGAAACACAGCAGCGCTCAGAACAATTACACACACTGACCAAACCCAGCATGCCTCGCTTTCACACACTCACACACACAACAAGAGAACCAAACAAACAACCAAGCACCCACACAAACCTATCCCCCACATACACACACACACACACACACACACACAAAACCATTCCTCCCACACACACACGCACACACTCAAGCGAGGTCTCTCACTTGAGGCAGTCGCAGGTGACAAGCAGGTGAGACTCGGTCATCCTGAAGATGTTGTGGATGGCCCTGGCTGCCAGGATCTGCCTCATGGTCTCGTAGATGACATCAGAACGCTCCGTCTCCTTCACCTCCATGGAGCCCAGGAAACGGACGATGAACAGCTGGTGCAGGATGGAGTCTGGAGGGGGAGAGAGAGAGGCGTAAGACAAACACGGGTGCGCCACGGACACTTTAAACAGGCGGGCACAAAGTCAAGCCAGCACAAGGTCACAATGCACATGTGGGTGTGTGTATACACACACAGGCGGAGATGCAGCGCATACCTTCACTGTCCTCAGGGGGCGTGTCTCCAGATTCCCCAAACGGGTTGGTCCTTCTTTCAACAAATCCAAGAAGGGAGACATTGGGAAACATTTCATCAAACAGCCAGTGAGGAAGACCAGGATGGCCCACAGCAACAGCGTGTTCGCCAAGGCGTGCGTGTTTTTCCCAGGCACGAACCTGCCGCCCTGCCCGGCGCTCTTGGCCTGGCCTGCGTACTCCTCGCTGACGGGGGAGATGATGTCAAACTGGATGGGCGTGTCCGGAGCCACCAGGGAGTCCAGGGAGAGGGAGGAGAGGGCGGGGGACTCGGACCCGGCCGAACTCACGCTGCTGGTCCGGGCTGCTCGCCCCTTCCTGTGGGGCGGCGAGGGAGAGGGGTGTTGTGGGACAGTAAAAAGAGACGGGTTGTCTTAAAAAGACGGGGGAGGGCTAGCCACTGCATGTTGTATGCTGTAACTTTAGAATGGCTTCAATAAAGGTGCAATGCGAAATGTAAAAGAGGAACATATAACAGAAAGGACACACAGGAGGTGACTTATGATGTGTAGATAGAGAAGGAGAGGAGGAGGAGGAGAGGAGGAACAGAGGGGGGGGGGAGGGGAGGGGAGGAGGAGAGGGGAGGAGGAGGAGAGGAGGAGGAGGGGAGACCTACGTGCTTGGTCGCATGCTCTCGTGTCTCTGCTGAAAAGAGGGCGACGGCGTCACAGCCTCCAGAGCTGATTGGTTGACTCTTGCAGCGATTTCCTGCCAACAGATAAACGGTACTTTAAGCAGGCCCTTATCAGAGGAGATAAATTAGTCACCAGGAGATTGACCCCATAGCAGACATACAGCACAGTCATTAGGAATTTCCCATCATGGGTCTGAAAGGAGGGAGTATGTATGAATAGATGCTAGTCATGATTGCCAGCAATGAGTAATGATGTCAACACAGTCGCTCCATATTGGACTGTGTTCATAACCATAACAACAGTGTGCCCCTCCTGTTAGGGGGGCTAGGCAGGCCCCGACACTCACCTCAGGGTTCTCACTCAGGTAGATCCTCTTGGATATGTTGTTGATCGTGGTTATCCACTGGAAAAGCAAACGGACGTTTTCATCAACATACGTTGGTCAGCCCCGTGAAGGGACCAGGTTCAGAAGAGCTACGGTGGTCCTTACCTCCTCACAGTCCTTTCTGCTGTCGGCCTGCAAGATGGCCACTCTTGGAGAAGGAAGATGGACAACACGTGAGGTCACTGAGCCTAACAGTTCCTCATCTGTGTATTTCTGCAAATTCGTATAACAATACGTTAAAAAGAAAAAGAAATTGTATTTAAAAAACGGAATTACTTCTTGCCGTCGAAGGAGGTGATCTGGAAGCAGAAGCGGCGGTCCTCACAGTCCACGGCCATGACGGAGCAGTTGTCAATGTCCATGACCAGCCCCCCGGCCACGGCTCCCCGAGACTGGCTCATGAGGTTCCCTCCCTGGGTGAAGAAGTACTGCCGGTCCCAGGTCGAGGACACCAGGCCGGTTTTACTGGAACAGGAGAGCCAGGAAAACACCATTCAGAAATCGGACACAGAGACCACAATTTGGAAGCAGGAACGGCATAGAAACCAAACAGAACACAACAGAACAAAATATGGATTGAATACAAAACAGAACTGAACAGTGGCCAAAACCACAGCTCAACTGAACTGAGAGGATTTGAATTTTATAGTTCTCAATAAAACCTTATGACAAGGGAAAGCATGTCCCTGGCGGCAGATACTGTGTGGCGTCTCACTTGCGAGTGTTGAGATAGCCGGCCTTGCGGGTGAGATTGCGGTTGATGGGGACGTGGTTGGGGTCGGGGTCAGGCATGTAGAGCAGGTCACTGGACTGTTCCATATCCAGGATGGTCTGCTGCATCACATCCACCTCCCCGTCCATCTCTCTACGGACGCTAAACACACACACACACACACATTAACAATCTACACACACCACAATAACTGTCGTGTTTGCATAACCAAATAGCCTAGTTCCTGAGCTCAAAGAGCACGGCGCCAGAAACACTGCCACTGAGAGAAAAGGCTCGTAGTTATGGTCACAGAGAGAAGCGTTCTGTCAGAAGTCGGCGCTCTTACTTCTGAACGCTGGTTCCTATGGTGGCCAGGAAGTCCTCCCACTGCTGAGTCAGGTTCTCTGAGCCCAGCTTGAAGAAGCTGATCTGAGAGGGGAGAGAGAGAATGTGAGTGAGTGAGAGTGAGAGTGAGAGTGAGAGAGAGAGAGAGAGAGAGAGAGAGAGAGAGAGAGAGAGAGAGAGAGAGAGAGAGAGAGAGAGAGAGAGAGAGAGAGAGAGAGAGAGAGAGAGAGAGAGAGAGAGAGAGTGAGTGAGTGAGTGAGTGATTGGTGAGAACCAAAGGGCTGTGGGTTCAGACACTTCCTGACGGCTGAGCAGGGAGGCTGGTGGGAGGGGCTCCTACCTGGGCCTGCATGTACCCCAGCAGGGGCTCCAGCAGAGCGATCTTCTTCTTGTACTGGAGGGTGTTGAGGGCCGTGAAGTAGTGCATCATGGTCTGGTGTTGCTTCTTCCTGGAGGTGTAGACGTCCTCCATCACTTCGCTCCTCACCTGTGGTGGGGTATCTTTGTTTATTTACGTGTGTTTTTTAACGTGGGGGGGCTAGCAAGCACTGGTCTTCCTGGGAGAACAATACACTGACAGGCTTCTGCTAGCTCTTCCTGTAGTTCTCTGGAAGACTGTAGTTGTTTTAGGTCATTTATAGTTCTGACTGTAGTTCTCTTCCAGAGTCACATAGGTCAGCTGAGGACAGGGGGTTAGAGGTTTTGGAATTGAGTTACCTTCTCGTTGTCTCTCTTCTTAGACAGACGGCTGTATCGAGTGATGGCCGTGTCGTGATCTGAGATCAAACGAAGAAAAAGGAGAGAATATTAACAGTGGAGAAATGCTGTTGGAAAGTGCTTCTCCTTTCACAACGCAGCGTGTTCATTACAAATACAGGCGACCCCTTCTCCATGCAAGGATGGAACCTTCTGGACAAAACAATATAATATGTCACGTACCGTCACTGGATATCTGGAACACTTCCTTCAGGGTCAGTATCTCTGCAGGAAACACAGGGGATGTCATTCCTAGTTACTGCTGGAAAGAGGACACATTCTTTGATCCACTAGATTGATGACAATGACTTACCTTTCAGGTCACGCTCCTTAAACTGGGCGATGGGAAACATCATGGCGTCTGCCAGCTGCGTGGAGAGGACTGCATGGCAGGAGCTGAGCTGGGGCGACCGAGGGAAAGAAGGGAGGGATGGAACAGAGGAGAACAGTGAGAGAGGGGGGAGAGAGTGAGAGAGTGAGAGAGTGAGAGAGAGAGAGAGAGAGAGAGAGAGAGAGAGAGAGAGAGAGAGAGAGAGAGAGAGAGAGAGAGAGAGAGAGAGAGAGAGAGAGAGAGAGAGAGAGAGAGAGAGAGGTATTATAACACTAATACTCCACCTGTCACACACAAACATAAGTGCCTAACACACAACCGTACAAAAAAAGAATACAGAGCATAATAAAGTGAATGACACAGTACAGGTCACGGCACCATACAGTGTGCAGTGCATGACGGCATCATAACCGAGAGGTGAGAGGCGTGACAGGCTTTCATACATGAGTGCTACAGGGGGTGTAGGAGTTTCAGGGCAGTCATGCTGTGTTCTTTCTCACCTCGTCTATGACTTTGGCAAACTGCTGCAGTGTTGAGCTCATAACCTCGTCATCACTCCCGAGGGGGAAACGCTGCAAATACAGGGGCAAAGGTTCATTTCATTTCAAATGATATCTTGGATGCCATAAATATACATTCGGTAAAGGACATTCCTTGCATGGACGTAAGCATACATAAAGCCTTGACAGGTCATGCTTTGTATGCTGCCATTCAACTTTCAAAAAGAAAGTATTGTTGCCAGTGTGGTTTTATGTTTCGCTTGGCCCTAATGAATCACATAGTGTAATGGATTCAAAAGAACGGAGATATGAATATCCCCCAGGGGGGGCCCGGGCTGTAGCTGCTGTCCTACCTGCTTCTCATACTCCTTCAGGAGCTTGGAAGTCAGATGAGTGGCAGCACTCAGCTCATTCTGAAACAGAAGGATGTGTCAGTTGCACCAGGAAGTGGTTGTGACATACAGTTAGGTCCATAAATATTTGGACATTGACACAATTTTCATCATTTTGGCTGTGTATACCACCACAATGGATTTGAAATGAAACAATCAAGATGTGCTTTAAGTGCAGACTTTCAGCTTTAATTTCAGGGTATTTACATCCAAATCAGGTGAACGGTGTAGGAATTACAACACATTTTATATGTGGCCCCCCCCTTTTTAAGGGACCAAAAATAATTGGACAAATAACATAATCATAAATCTAATTGTCACTTTTAATACTTGGTTGCAAATCCTTTGCAGTCAATGACAGCCTGAAGTCTGGAACCCATAGACATCACCAGACGCTGGGTTTCGTCCCTGGTGATGCTCTGCCAGGCCTCTACTGCAACTGTCTTCAGTTCCTGCTTGTTCTTGGGGCATTTTCCCTTCAGTTTTGTCTTTAGCAAGTGAAATGCATGCTCAATTGGATTTAGGTCAGGTGATTGACTTGGCCATTGCAGGACATTCCACTTCTTTGCCTTAAAAAACTCTTTGGTTGCTTTCGCAGTATGCTTCGGGTCATTGTCCATCTGCACTGTGAAGCGCCGTCCTATGAGTTCTGAAGCATTTGGCTGAATCTGAGCAGATAATATTGCCAGAAACACTTCAGAATTCATCCTACTGCTTTTGTCAGCAGTCACATCATCGATAAATACAAGGGAACCAGTTCCATTGGCAGCCATACATGCCCACGCCATAACACTAGCTCCACCATGCTTCACTGATGAGGTGGTATGCTTTGGATCATGAGCAGTTCCTTCCCTTCTCCATACTCTTCTCTTCCCATCATTCAGGTACAAGTTGATCTTGGTCTCATCTGTCCATAGGATGTTGTTCCAGAACTGTACAGGGTCTTTTAGATGTTTTTTGGCAAACTCTAATCTGGTCTTCCTGTTTTTGAGACTCACCAATGGTTTACATCTTGTGGTGAACCCTCAGTATTTACTCTGGTGAAGTCTTCTCTTAATTTTTGACTTTGACACAGATACGCCTACCTCCTGGAGAGTGTTCTTGATCTGGCCAACTGTTGTGAAGGGGTTTTTCTTCACCAGGGAAAGAATTCTTCTGTCATCCACCACAGTTGTTTTCCGTGGTCTTCCGGGTCTTTTGGTGTTGCTGAGCTCACCAGTGCGTTCTTTCTTTTTAAGAATGTACCAAACAGTTGATTTGGCCACACCTAATGTTTTTGCTATCTCTCTGATAGGTTTGTTTTGATTTTTCAGCCTAACGATGGCTTGCTTCACTGATGGTGACAGCTCTTTGGACTTCATATTGAGAGTTGACAGCAACAGATTCCAAACACAAATACCATACTTGAACTCTAGACCTTTTATCTGCTCCTTGTCAATGAAATAACGAACTCCCATGAGGGAATAACATACACCTGGCCATGGAACAGCTGAGCAGCCAATTGTCCAATTACTTTTGGTCCCTTAAAAAGGGGGGGGGGCACATATAAAATGTATTGTAATTCCTACACCGTTCACCTGATTTGGATGTAAATACCCTGAAATTAAATCTGAAAGTCTGCACTTAAAGCACATCTTGATTGTTTCATTTCGAGCCAAAATGATGAAAATTGTGTCAATGTCCAAATATTTATGGACCTAACTGTACATGAGCGATCTTTTGCCATCAAGCACTTTAGGGTGAGATGCATTTCTGTGAGATGTTATGTTCTGAACCCCTCTAACGGAAGTGGTTTACCAACATGTTGATTGGTGAGGCTCTTCCCTTTGGATGCATGCGAGCGTTCTAGGAAAAGGAACTTAAAGTATGAAGTCATTCAGAGGGATCCTCTCACCTGAGCATCGTAGATCCTCTGCATGGCCTGGAACAGCTGTTGGGAGTAGCTGGATATAGCAGCTGCATCCTCCTCAAAGACACCCAGCAATGAGCGTGTCTACCAACAGACATACGGGGTGAACGCATTGACTAAATGAACACACACTTTTGATCCAGCTGTCAGGATAAATACTATCCAAAAAACAACCTAATTGAGATTTATTTCGATTTTTGCTGAAATGAGGAGAAACTTTATAAAATGTGAAGATCCATAATATTTTCTATTCTAAAGACAGTATTATCATTATATCAAAGCTAAAGAGGAGACTGCATCAAGCATAATACTAATGTGAAAAATCTACCAAATGGATCCTAACGACACAGCTTGAACTAAACTACCATTAATGCTTTTGCAAATTCAAAGCAAAACTCGGACATGACAACAGAAATGTTTTGGATACAATGGCTGGATGGCTAAGGAAGTAGCTAGCAGTAAGGGACGCTCATTGGTGGAATGGGACGCTCACAGACCTAATTTATGTGCACATCAACAAAAGGGTGCGCTGTAAACGGTTGTCTCACACTAGAAATATTATTTTCATATTGGTACATACTTTCAATAGCTGATGCAAACCAAGTCAGTAATGATGCAAAGGTCCTGTTATTGACAGTCGGACTTAAATGATGCTCAAAAGCTATGCCTTTAAGCATTTGACAGCTGTCTTGGTGTTGCGTTAGCAGGCTGGCTAGCTATGGAGCAGTACAAAGAGAGCTAGCTGGCAGGTTACAATGCAATTTATTACCTGCGGACTGTCTTCCAATGTTTCTTCTATTGGTAGTTTATCTATTCCAGGCATGTCTACTTCTGTTTCAAATCGTATCGATACAAACAGCAATATTCAGCTAATTGGAAAATAGAACAGAAGCTCCGCTCACTCCCACAGATTTTACACAGATCCACAACACCCAAAACAGCTCCTCCTACATGCGGATATTCCGCCTTCAGGATGAGTATGATTGGGCTGGAAGTGTCCACACGCATTTGATTGGTTCCTGATTCAATGCAATGAAAGACATCTTGGCTCTAGACCTGCGTCGCCCTTGAACCACAATTTAATTCTTAAGGGCCCCAAAATGGCGTCTGGAGAAATCGAGTTGCCTTAGAGTAAAGTCAGATTGATGAATCATTATAAAACAACCTTTTTTTTATTGCAAACAAACAACACCAAGTAGAAATGTCTGCAAAATAACATAGTAAAATTAAATGTCAATTTACATGACAAATCCAATCAAACTGAACAGGACTGGTAGAAACAATAATGGTCTCATCAGACTGTTTTAGATGAGAATGGAAGTGTAAAACAGGTGCAAATTTCAATGATCAGTTCCCCAATCTAGTCTGTAGGCCAACGATTTCCTGCTTTGCTGCCCTGGCTCTGGCTGTAGAGGTCATACTCTTGAAATAGGATGTAATCCTTGAGTCTGTTTGGCAACGACAGGAAGCTCATAAAGACAGGTGCCCTCAGACGCAACCGGCCCAGACAGCTGCGGATCTTCAGCCGGCAGAGATGCTGCAGACAGCGGACATTCTCTGTGGGGGTTTGATGAAAGCAGAGAACGGAGAAGGGCCGTTCAGTTTAAACTTCAACATTCAACCTTTGAGATGTCCCCCCCAGATATACCTTCCTAGAAAAGGTTCCAGGGCACTCCCTGTACTTCTCATTATTGTCTTCCTCCATACCTTGAATTTTGCAGATCTCCGCCCACTGTTTCTGCTCCATTAAGGCGGCCTTCAGTTTGGAGCAGAAGGTGACATGACTGACATAGTCTAGCATGATCCTCACCATGTGTCCAGATATGTCCTTCAGCCAGTACACTGTGATCACCTCACAAAACTGAAACACGCACCACATTAGATCATACCATTATTGAGATAGGAATCAGCACAGTTATGTTTACAGATGTTACTTATTCCTAGACAGGGTCTAAGGATCTAAGCATCCCGTGCATTACTTCAAACTTTTTTGTGCAATTTGTGCACCCATTGTGCTTCAGTAGAATTGGGTTCTTAGAAATTCAATTTTTTTATTGGAGTGACCCTTTGGGAAATAGGCGTGTGCATTGTTTTGCCTGCACCTTTTCAGATGCGGGATTACCATGGTATCCTTGATGACCGTGTTGCTCCAGCCCTCGTAGTCGTCAGGCACGTGAGACGCCTCGCCGTACGGGCAGTCGAAGCATCTCTGGACGTCGTAACCATAGTTACAAAGCATGCGCAGGATTATGTCGTCCTTCAGAGCGTACTGCAGAGCGGAAGGGAAGTGTGTGGTGTTTATCCGGGAGAAGTAGTTGACGTTGGCGCCAAACCTCAGCAGCAGGTTCATCAGCTCATAGTTGCCATGACGAAGGGCCACCTGGGGGCAATTTGAACAGAACAACTAAATGCGGCGCATTTGGTTGTCATTAACAAACATAAATTCCCACACCTACCTTCTCCCACTAGTCTCTAAACTGTGCATCTCTCCCGCCATTTTCTCCTCTCTCCTTCCCCTGTTTCACTTTTTCAGCTCCTATCGCTCTCCTCTTAATTCCCCCTCCACCCCCCTCTCCTCACCTGGAGGCACTTCACAGGGTCCTGGTTGGGCATGGCCCCGGCCTCTAGCAGAATTCTGACAGACGACACGTCGTTATTGGACACGGCAAAGAACAGAGCTGACTTGCGCTGGTCGTCGTAGTTGCGGCGCACCCAGGGGTGCAGCATGTCGTTGGGGTCGAACCCTGCATCCAGGAGGGCCTGCAGACAGGGCGTGTGGCCACCGTCTGCCGCGGAGTGGAGGGGGCTCATGCCGCTGTCGTCCACAGCCTCCATGGTGGTGACTGGTATCAGGAGCTTAAGGGCTCTATAGGCAGAGGGATGGTGAACACTCATTTCATAGCTTTGTCTGTTTGAACCAATCATTGTGGAAATCCAAGCTACAAAAGATGTGTGTGTGTGGTGTCGGAGAAGCCCTTCAATTGTGTGTACAGCATTATTGTTTTCCAAAAGTGATTGCTCTGTGGTTTCTTTCAACCTACTCTAGATGCCCACGGTGGGACACTCGGTGGATGGGTAGATGCCCGGTGTGTTTGGGTATGTTGGCATCCGCTCCATGCTCCAACAGAAGGGAGATGATCTCAGGGTTTCCCGAGGCTGAAGCCTCAAACAGGATAGTAGCACTGTCCTGGGCCTGAGACTGCACATCGACCCCTGGTGGACACAACATTCCCAGCAGCTTACGTCACATGGTCGGTCCCAAGGCTAATACCTGAGAAGGGTAACACTGTAATGTGTCTCATGAGTTTCATGCAGGTCAGTGACACCTGTGTAGAGCTCAAAACCCCGGAGCATTCCCCATCAGTAAGATAACAGGTTGACGTCTCCAGACTACCTTTGTGGATCAGGGCTTGGACCACATCCAGGTGTCCGTTCTGAGCAGCCAGCGCCAGAGGGCTGAGACCGTAGGCGCTGCGGGCGTCCGGCTCAGCTCCAGCCTTCAGGAGCAGCTTCAAGAGGCTCAAGAGCCCCAGACGAGCGGCCTCGTGGAGGGGGGTCCTGCGGTGGTTTCCCTCCTGGTTGACATGGCAGCCAGAGCATAGCAGGAGTTTGGCCAGGTCTTCACGGTTGTTTCTGATGGCTAATGAAACAGCAGTTTATCTGGTTAGTCTCATAAAGGCTTTAGATAGGCTTTTGAAATATTAACTATCTAAGTAATTATGGTCCAGTTAAAGACCAGTACTGGATGTGTGCATATTGAAAGAAATCCCTTTTTCTTCTGTATATAATATCCACAGAATTATACTTTTCTTTCAAAGTTTGTACATCTTGTTTTCTTTACTGCAGCGCCCTTTTTCTGGCCTCCAAAAAACAGCTTGAAATGTACTTTTAGTTCAAAATGCTAATAAGGATAACATGTTCCTCTTGTGGTGATAGACCTTCAACATGTGCAACCTGGGTTGAAACTCCATCCTTGTGGACCATAGTATAAAGATAGATAGAAAGCGCACCTATGACCAGAGGTGACTCCTCTTCATCATCTTGACAGTCCGAGCTGCATCCGCTCTGTAGAAGAAAGGCGGCGTTCTCTAAGAGGCCGTGCTCCACCGCCAGGTGAAGGGCGGTCTTCCCCTGGAGGGTCCGACACAGCCCCACACTCTGACCGGACGCTGAGGGGAACACCCAATATGTTTGGTCATTCTTTACCATTCCAGGAGATCTATAGTTGGATTGCTAGCTGGAGTCTAGGTTAAGAATGGCTGAAGCTTCCCCCGCCCCCCGCACTGTAGTCTATTGTGTACAGCCGTTCAGTTCAGGAATCTGTTACTACAACGTTTTGCTACAGACCTGCAAAGGTGACCTCCAGGATAGTCTGGTTTTTCTGAGTGGCGGCCTCATGCAAAGGGATCCAGCCTCTGCTGTCAGTCTCAGAGAAGGCACTCTGGCAGGCAGACAGCTCACGGAGAGCAGCCTCATCACCTGGCACCGAACCAGGAAACCAGGCCATGAAAAGGATCCAAATTAATTACTCTTTGCCATTACTCATCAGATGTGGGTAATAGGAGAGGTTTAGCAATATGGTTCACTTTCCATAGGATAGATGTTTAGTGTTGTCACAGTCTGCAGTTTTCATAGCTTGTGTCTACCTTCTCAGATTGGTTATACATACTCCAGAACTCACCTTTCCTGATGGCATCCAATACTTTGACATTGTCTGTCGTGTTGCGAGTAGCCCTGTAGAGAATCACATAAATGCTGAATCACTCACAGGCCTCAAATGATGACAGGGGTGTCAGAAAACCGTAAAGATCAAACATTGCACTCAGATCACAGATGTATTTCAAGGACAAGAGACTTGAGGTTTGATATAGTCCACAAAACTTTACTTTTAGAACAGTGCTTAAGGGGCCAACCCCACATTTTCAAGGGAACTCCAAAGTTGAAAGTGCAGGATTGTAAAGCACCCCACCTGCCCCCATCCTCTGGGTGTCTGTCCTGGTGTTCTAGCTGCTTGGTGCACTCGAGCAGACTCTGCTCAATCATGTACTGAGTGTCTGCATCCTCATCTCCATCCGTTTCTAACAGGTCAAAGTCCATGTTTTAGGCTTGGGCAGCAATGTATCCAGAGATGGTGAGGGCTAGCTGGAAAAACGTTTTCTCTTCTGTGGGTGACATTTTCGTTGACATGTTTCAAAGCTCCTCCCTTCCAAAATCGATGGGCACTTGCACCGTTTTTCACAAGGCCAAGCATGCTCTCACATATGGTATAAAATGTAGGAATCATCTTTTTCACTGGTCCAACACTTGCTTGTCTAATGAGTTTTATGTATGTTTTTTTACTTTCATGCTGCAAAACTAATTAATGCACTAACTGTGATATTTACATGCACAATGTAACAGTATTACATGTCCTTTCCAAAGAAAAGACAAGGAAGATTCCATGTACATAAACAATTCAAGTTGTTTATGACTATTTTGCAGGCACCTCTGATGGATTGTCATGAGAATGACATTGTGTATTCTCACAGCATGCCCACTTGACAAAACAGCTTTTTATGTCATTTTGTTGATTTTACCTGGAGTAAAATGTGGTTAGTGCGTCCTTCTCTGGCTTAAGGGGCTTCTGTTTTTCTCCATGCAATGCTATTTATAAAGACACGCTACTAAAAATACCTGATCATGAGACTGACCATGTTTCCTCTCTCTGGCCCACTGAACCTCTCTGACACTCCCTGCTCTGGCTGCAGACACACAGACATACTGACACACTTACACAGGCCTTTTCCAGACCTATTTTTAAAGGATTGTATTCCACATTCTATGTCCATTAATCTGGTTTTGGTCATTGTCTACAGGGAGGGAACCTAGAATGTAAGAGATTCTTGAGGTTCTGTCTTTGACAGGTCTACCTCACAGAAGTGTGGTTCCAACAGTGTGGTCCAGCATCATGACCCTGTGTTTTCTCTGTGGTAAATGTGTGTAAAGGACAGCATGGATTAGATGGTTACGCACAACAAATCCCCTTGGTTGCTAGGTTCCAACCTCATAATGTCACTTCACTCTCCACTCACCAGGCAAGTTAACAGTTTGGACTTCAACACAGCCTTCTTTCCTAGCTAAAACTGCTAGATGACCATGTGACCTCCTTCACTGACAGGCTGGGGAGGAGGGATGGGATTTATGTGGCAGTGACTCCCCTCTAGGTGGCAATATTATGACATTTCTCCAGCACTCGAGTATTGTAATTTTATGTAATACATGTGCATGTATTATGTGAAAACTTCATATTAAATAATCTACTATGTCCTCATAAAATCATAAAATCTGAAGTACGACACTTCAAAAATAATACTACCAGGCTTGTGTACTGAACAGAATGAGGCTATCTAACTATCACATACACACCTCCCACGTGTCAATTCCCACTCACCAACACCCAAACAAGTCTATCTTCCACAACTCTCCTACCACCAGTTAAACCTCCCAGCGTGAAAAAAGGGCTTCACATTACATGTAAATGAAGACTGGATATGCTTCATCAGGAAATAGAAGTGTGAGGATCGGAATTTCACTCATTTCAAACAAAATCTAAAATATGCCTTCCTCCTGTTTGTCAAAAAGGAATGGAGAGGTATTGTTGCTGAAATAGTAGCAGCTGTCCCTGAAACCTACAGCCATCACATCCAGGTGGCTGTGCACAGTCCTGCAGTAATGGAGGGGGGTACAGGTGCAACTTCCACCTAATGGAGGCAAAGAATTATAACCGTGGGGTAAACCCTTTTTAGCTGCTACATTACATAACCATCCAAGAGCACCTGACCAACAAGCTTTTTGAACAGAATTTACAATACCAAAACTGAAATACAGCGTGGGTGGAATAATTGTGGGGCCTGCAAACAGATTGTTTACAGCTGGGCTGGCATCTGATGCTTGTTCTCATTAACTGTTGTCGGTAGCGCACATTTCTATTCATGAACAAAAAAAGATTTGAGTACAAAATGAAAGGGATACTTTTGAACAGCGTCTCAAAAAGGGTTAACGCCTCTGATTTAAGACAAATCTTGTCATGTGTATATTTTGATCTTGCATTTTAAAACTCAACTCGTCACAACCCTTTCCGACCCCTTCAGCTTTAACACAATTCCACAATAAATGTATTGCTGCATATACTGTTATATTAAACAAATACACACCAACTGGAACTGAAAAACATCCTTTTATTGAATTCCGGTTTGAACTCTATGATCTGGGTCTCTCCTTCTTGCCTTTGTACAGGGCCAGGAGTGACACATTAGCCACCTTGACCACCTTGAATCTCACACCGGGAATATCACCGACGGCGTGTCCCTTACGACCGAACCCTGCCACCAGCACTTCATCGTTCTCCTGAAACACAAAGCAACACAAGGTGAGGCGGACATAGCATGCAGTGGGTGCATTTCACCTAGACAAACAGACCTGAAGACATTAAATCAGACCACACATTACCATCGGGCAGGTTAAAGACACTTGTGGCCATAAAATAAAACAGGCCTTTAAGCTCAATCAAATTATACAGGCAAGACCAATTCATATGCAATTCTTAAGACATCCTGTGAAACAAGACCTGTATAAAACCATGGCACTGGAAACAACCAAATTTACCTCAATGAAGTTCAAGCAACCATCATTGGGGACAAAAGCGGTGATCTTCTTGCCGTTCTTGATGAGCTGGACCCTGACACACTTTCTGATGGCAGAATTGGGCTGCTTGGCTTCAACACCACTATAATGAAGACAAAAAAAGGTCAGCGATCAATAATGTGAAACCATCAAGCATGTCACGCCAACGAATAGTGGTACACATGCTTACACTTTCTCAAGAACGATGCCCTTGGCGTGGGAAGCTCCTCCGAAGGGATTAGCCTTCAAAGCAGTTCCAAGATGGGCTTTCTTGTACTGTTTATCATGCCATTTCTGCTCACGACGATGGTTACGCAGCTTCCTGGCTGTACGCAGACCGCGACACTTTCCTATTGGATACAGAAGAGTTTAATGTGTTAAGTATGGGACAAGCAGTCTGTAAGCATCTTCACATTATATCAAACTCCTGCACTGAAGTACGGATCACATACTACTCGACGTTAGCAAACCTAGACAGTTCGCATTCTTTCGACTTGGTAATATGCTAGCAAGCTGACGTTGACACCGTGGCCAGACAATTCTGACCATATGTCTTGAGTTGGTAAAAAACAAACAGCAGACTGACAATGAAATTACACTGATTCGCGGAATCACGTTTTAATCCGGTAATTTTATGATAATTACAACAGAAAAATATTTTTCTAGCGGACGTTAGCTAGTTAGCTAGCTATCCTAGCCCGAGTCCCATCAGAGAGCCATGTTCTGGCCCTCTCCACGTTGCGGAGCTCGTTGTATGATAGACCGTGAAAATAATGCTACTGGAGGATAAAATGGATGCTGTATAGCAACAATACTGACACAAATCACTAATAAGATATTCAGAAATTGTGCCGATATTAGGAAACGCTGTGACTAAAGGACTTGATGTGTAAAAAGTCGAATAATTCTCGTACCCATGTTTGCAGATTACGAGCCTGGGATGGAAAGGAAGAACCCAAGAAGCACCGCGGCAATGTCTACTCTGAGGACCCAAAGGTGTCTAAGATTGTGCCTGCTAGTTTTATTGTCGTTTGCGGCATACTTTTTTTTCATCCAGGGAGTATACTCTTTCTATATTCTTCCCTTTGATAAACTTAGTGATCAATTTAATATAAATTGTCTGCTTGAGTGCGTATCATGCAATTTCTCACGTGCACGTGATAAGTATAAATAAGGTTTCAGAAACATTTGATTAATGTATACTATTTGTATGTATAAAGTAGGGAAATCAATGTCATTTTTATTGCACCATAATATAATTTGATCAGCTGTCAGATACCAGTGTTGTATTGTCATTGGGCTGACGTCTTTTTCGTCACAGGGTTTTCTATTAAGATGTAGAACTCTTAATCAGAAATTCACGATGCATTCATTTCACTGCCCGTGTATCTGGGTCATGCGCGTTTTCAAATCATAAAAACATTGACCTTGAGTTTTTGAAGGGCTGAACTTCATTGATAGATTTTCATGACAGCTTTAAAAAGGTTTTTCTTTGTCTCGTGTCCCTCCCTCCCCCCTTCCCTTCCCCTCCCCTCCTCTCTCTCTCTCTCTCTCTCTCTCTCTCTCTCTCTCTCTCTCTTTCTCTCTCTCTCTCTCTCTCTCTCTCTCTGTCTCTCTCTCTCGTCACTCTCCCCTTTGTGTGTGAGGACAGACAAATATATGTGAGATTGATTGATTAATATGTGTGTGTGTGTGTGTGTGTGTTTTGTGTCTGTTGTAATCTGACAGTGTGTGACTGTAACCCCGCTTACCTTCCCCCTGGATGCCTATTGGCTGCTGCACCTGTCACTCTGTGGGGCTTATGGCTTCGGCTGTTATCAAAGCAGATTATAAGCAGTTCTCATCTGTGGCAGTCTCATCTGGCCGTCCCCATGGCTAAACCAGAGATCTTTATGTTTTTTCAGTTACTATCATTCCTTGTTCTGCAGTTCTCTTTGTCTTATGAACAAGTGCCTGCTATAGGGGAAAGGAGGTAGGTGAAAAGGGCTATTTTAACTATGTGGGGGGAGGAAATATGTAGGCATTGATGCTGTGCAGCCGGGGGGTGTTGAGGATCTTTTACTGTGGTGAGATGTGGACCATAGGAATGATGGGAGATGGATAGCAGGAATGTTTGACTAGATTCTGCTAAAGCATTTCTTTCAGCTGTGCTTTTCTCACATGCCTAACCGTGATTTTCAGCTCTTTTTATTTGCGATGTGCTGAAATAGAGCAAGAGCTGCAATCAGAAGTCTGGCTGTGTCAGTGAAACACTAGAGAAAATCCATCATTGTTGGACCGAGGGAGTCAGTTTACACAGAGCAAATCTATATGTGCACTATAAAAATAGGCTCTGATGAAAGCTACAATTGTGTTGAGAGGGGATCACATTATTTGTGCCCTCATGGGTCGTTTGTGCCATGAAAGCATATGTGAATTCATTCCTCGAAGGTGGCAAATGTGAATTGCTGAACAAGGTAAAACAGCATTATTGCCTTTGTACAATAAGGAGTATCCCTTCAGACCTTGGAACTCCATGTTATTAGGATTTTCCATTTCCATTATGACCCATTGAATTGTACCGAACAAAGAATTGTAGACTGAACCCTTTGATGTAAATTTTGTCTTAAGGAGGCAGATGGCCTATTGGCCAGCTCACATGGTAGAAGCCCACTTAGAATTGTTACATTGTCAACCAGGTGACTGTAATCTTTCACTTTTGGCATATGTGCCATCTCAATCAGACTGACATCTACGGCCTCCAACCTGACTGGGAGGCGGGCTGGATGGGGCCCCAGGTGGTCTCTCAGAGACCAAATGGAAAACTGGGCAGCAGAACAGCGTCTCACAGTAGTGTAATCAGGGCATTATGGGACAGCTCTCCACACGCACAGCAGTTAGGTTGAAACAGGGCCAGCAACAACTTGCTCTCTACCGCATGTGCTGTACATGCATTTAGTATGTTGTACCTGGCAATATTAGTAGTGTATGTTTCAAGAATTAGTTTCAAGAATTTTCAAGAGCTGCACAGTGTCAAGGATAACATTTTCATCATTAAAAGCTGTGGGAGTTTTAGAGGAATATCGTTTTCAAATTTGTGAGTGGTTTGGTAGATGTGATTTTATGAACACTCAGACATCAGACATTCCTATACACAGACAGCTCAAGCATGTTGTAAATAGATTCTTAATTCAGAGCAATGTTTCGCATTGCCCAACAATATTGTGTTGTCCTAAACATAGATTAAATCAAATGGATCAGACATTTTGAAGCCTAACCTGTCTATATTTGTGAGTGGGTTTTGTGCACACCTGTCGGGGTAAATGTGACTTCAGCCAATGGGGTTGTAAACAAAACAACAACAAAAACATCCCTTCTAATTTGTAATTGGCAACATATTGCCTCCAGGGCATTAGGCCATTTAGGCCGTCTAGGTTGGCGCCTGCACAGATGGGGCTTGATGACCGCATGTAGGGCAGCGTGGACTTTAGCCTTGGCAGATCTGATTTTCCGAAGCTGGGATGCTGAGCGGCACTGGCCAGGGTCTAGTCTAAAAACGGACTGTGAAATCTCCCCCTCGTAGAACGTGTGCATGACAGACACACACACTGTGTGGGATGAGTGAGAGAGGGAGGGAGTGTCGCCCCGGGTTGGCGGAGCAGAGGATTGTATTGATTATATAATGCTGCTGCCTTGTTCAACAAAGATCCCACATGTTCAAGAGCCGCCGGTGACGGCAGCACAGCGCTGATGCTGGGAGGGAGGGGGAGACCACAGAAGGGAAGGGCAGGGGCAGGAGGTGGTTCTATTTAGAACAGAAGTGTCAGTTCAGTCAGTTGAAAGCTCCGGTTTTGTGTTGTGTTGACAGTCATAGTCTCTCCCTGCCCAGGTCACGGAGCAGCACATTTAGGTCGATGCTTGCACTCAGATAAATGATTACTCAGTGTTTAAGGACAGCATCTGCTGGAGAGCAGGGAGCCGAGGGCAACTCCCAAACGACTTGTTATATCCCTGAATCTCTGAATTTCAGACAGACGCTCATTACACTTTCACTGTGTTTTAGAGGTCTGTTTTATTGAAGAATAACATGATATCATAGCAATATACAGTCAGCACATATACAATAACTACCCCTTTAAATTAGTATTTAATGTAGACTTGCAGCCACGATGACCTTTATTGTGTGTTCCGCTGCTCTGGTTCACTGGGATGGTAGTGTAGCATCACTACAAAACACGCCTATCCAAAAGAGTTACAGCATAGTACAGATGTTCTGATAAAGGACCTCTTTAACCCACAAGATTAAGAGAAGGAAGGCTCTGTGTGAGACCTTATGGTAGACCAGCCCATCTTCTCTGAGATCCCGCCCGGCCTGTCGTCCTCCCAGACATGACTGGTGGACAGGCAGCCAGCCCCGCTGATCCTCCTTTGCGGTTAGACGGACAGGGAAGGTTAATCTATCACAGCCTTAATCAGGTTTTCCCAATCTCCCAAAGCTCAATTCATCTGGCATTATGGCAGTGATTAGATATTTAAACAGTTAGACTGAGGATAATCTCCCTACACTGTTGAGGAAAGCACAATAAGAGCAAACCAGGTCCAGGAGATGACTGATGAGGTTGTGTCATAAGTTCAACAGTAGTTTAGGATTTAGGGAATTACTTTATTTAATCTTCTATGATTTTGTAAGGTTGTCCCTGATTCGGAGGAGAACTTTATGTACATGTACAATAAATATGTAGGCAAACATGGCCTAACTTGTTACTGACATTACAAATGTACTCTTCATTAATCATCCTCATATACAGTATAATGTTGACTGTATGAGGATTATTTCTTTGTCAGTCACACTCCTTCCACATGGCATGGTTCAGTCCAGAAGGGCTTAGATCATCTTTAATATACCATGCCACTATATGTCTGAGATTCCAACAATGCTCTCTGTCGTATCTTAAACCCTTTCTGATCTCATGAGAACAATCTTGGCAGTGCTTAATTTTTCACAATGTTTTTATATCTTCTGTGTCCACAGCTTAGATAACTCCCCATCCCGAGATATACGGCTAAAAGATGGTGAGTTGTTGACCTCATTCTATATATAAATCCATTCTTATGAATCACGAATCAAAAATGAACATATAAATGAACAAGCAAGCAGCTCCCAAGCATCAAGCATTCAGCTTGTGTTTGGATTCAAACAATCGTCAACCTTCTTTAGTCTTTCTCTGAACTTTGCAAAAAGAAAAAAAACATGAAAACATGAATTTACAAGATCGGTCTGAATTGTAATTGAAAGAGGCCAACGCAAACTTGCTAAAGTACTGGACACATACTGGACTGTATATTTGATCCTACTTTTATCATCGTTTCCCCAGACGACCCAGACCTCAGTGAATCCAATGAGGGAAGTGCTCTACTTGGAGAGGAACTCACCCTCAAGAGAGTACCTCAGGTGAGCCTGATAATGCAGAACACTACGTTTCCAGGAACTCACCCCAACCGAGTGACCCAGCCAGGGAGAACACACTTCATTCTTGACCGCATCAAATGAATCCCACAGAGATGGCATATTCTCAGCAAGATCAACAATCCGAATCACTGCCAACAGTGTTATATAAGAAGATTATATTATTCCTAAAGCACAAGCGCCACCCTTACACAATGTCTTGTTTATGGATGTCCAGCCTCCCAAAAGGAAATGAAAAAGCAATACATGATAAAAGCGCCTCAGATTATCATTGCCAGTTCATTAGCTCACTATTTAATCTCTCTCTTCTCTCCACCACCTCCCTCCCTCTTTCTGTCCCCTCTCCCTCCCTGTCCCTCAGCCGTATGGAGGGCCCCTGTACTCCCCTCCCCGAGCCAAGCGGAAGCTGCTGCAGACCCCTGCCAGCTCGTCTCTCTTCTCTCCCCTGAACGTGGTGTACAACGGCAAGCCCTGCATCCTCTTCAGGGCCAGGAAGTTGGCCGTCAGGTACAGGAACAGCACCTCGGTGGACCTCACTGAGAAGGCGTTTGGCTCCAGTGCACAGATCGACACAAAGGGTTCCGTGTGCAGCAAAGATAAAGCCACGTAAGTCGACTAGACACGGTCACTCTGTGTGACATCCTGTTGTTAACCACAGCCCATCTTCTTTACCATAACCAGTTGCTGGCTACTGATAGTTGAGCCGTTGATGACTTAAGTCCACTCCATCTTCTTATTCTACCAGGCTCATATTACGTTTTGGGGATGTGGAGGACTTGAGAGGGCTCGTTATAAGGTTTGTTGCGTGGATACAGTCAGGTACCCTGTACAGTATTCGATTGTTACGGTTTCAAATAAAAACACACAAAAACATCAAACTCTCTTTACCAGATTGCAGATGTCCAACACGTTCTACGAGTCGGCGGGGCAGAACTGGTTCGCACTGGAAAGTGTTCACATTCACTACAACTGGACACAGGAGGCTACGTTCAACGCCACCGATGTGTACGCCCCCTCCACCTACTCCTACCACTGCCAGCATGTGAGCAGCCTGCAGAAGTACGACACCCTGCTGATACCCAGCTCCAACACCGACAACTCTGCTAACTGGCACATCACTTTCACTGACTTCCAGGTGCGCTTCCTGTGTCCTTCAAGTATATGTTATTAATTGCTCGTAAGTACGGCACCAGTGTTGTATACTGTAGATTGGCTGTTTTCCCTGGGACAGATTGGGCTCAGACCAATCCAAGATTTAAATGTGTCGTAAATAGAGGCTCAAACATGTTCAAATTAGAACAGCTCATCAGTTTAACTCTGCAAGATGAAAACATCATGCTGGACCGGTTTAACGTGCTCCCGTTTCACCCTATAGATACAAGCATTCAACGTGCTGTCCAACAAGTTTGCCTCTGCCAGCGACTGTGCCACCTTCTTTACCCCTGCCATCCTGATGGGGCTAATCACCTCCCTGATCCTGCTGCTGGTCCTGGCCTACGCCCTGCACATGGTCATCCACCTCAAGCACATCGACCACTACGACGAGCACAAGACGACTGTGTACTTCCCTCGCAGTGTCCCCGAGGCAGACTGCACCGAGAAAAACAACTTGTAGGACAGGACTACGACTCCCATGTTCCACCACCTCCGAGCAGAAGGAGGGAGACTGTTATGTGCTGTTTACTGTCCTGTAGATCTGAGAGATAGAAAGACGGACCTCAAACTAGAGCTGTGTATTCCATTAAAACCTCCAGGAGGCAGGCTGAACTCAAGGTTTTAGCAGCCTAAAAAGACCCACTCCCCAGCCTGCCCCCCCCCCCCCCCTTGTTAAAGGGAATTGAACTCTCTGGAACGTTTACTGGCTGATCTCATGTCAGATCCCACATCTTTGTCCGTACTGATGGACTTCCTGTTGAATGCTACTTACATCACCTACAGAAGACAGTGCTCAATGCTGCATTGCCTCTGAATTGGTTTGCAGTGCACTCAGCATTGTGTTGTAGCTGTAGAGATACTGCACCTATGGACCACACCTACCAGAAGATGTTAGAGGACTATCAGGACATTGCAAATGACAAATGAAAGACTGGTGTGACATTCTCTTTAGTGAAACTCATATTGATACCGTAAGCACAATATCAATTTATTCAAACCCATAATATGAGTAGCTCGGTCAAAGATTTAGTTGTCCATATACTCTATACCTTAGTATAATGGGTAGTATTACTATACACTTTTATGTTATTCATTGTATAATAATACTCTATAATAATACCTACTCTACTCAACTTGTTACATTCTGATATTTCAGAGCTATTTTAGAGGATTTGGGCTTTTCATGGACTTGTGATTTTGTGAAAATGATACTACTGTCTGTAATGTCTGATTTTGTACATTTTTATTTCGAGTTTTTAAGTTTGAAAATGTGTATTCCTACATGGTGGGCCTTTATTAGTTTTCCGATGAAAACATAAGACGCCGAAACCAGTTCATGAAATCTGATACAGAAAAATATTACACCAGCCTGGCGTTGTGTTTATGACATACAGCATGCCTTTGGACAAGAAAGACATCTGCAACAATACTGATGGGTATAATTGTTCAATGTTTCTAGGTAGGGCGCTTACTATTGTTATGTATTTTTCTTTCATCTGACTATAAGCAACGTGTTTGGAAAAAATAAACCTCATTTGGCTCATGTGTCCTGTAGATCTTATATAGTTCTCACGATAGGTGGCAGTACTGCAAAAATGTTAATTCATTGGCAATAAACCGGAAGATGTACCTCCCAAATAGGAAGTTTCTTATTCAACATCACGTTGTTGTAGGCATAGTTCAGATCTAACTAGGCTACGTCTGAAAGCCTTAACGCATATTGGACATAAGAATCTTTAAAATAAGGTAACACTATACCTGTATTTATAGCTTTGTTTTGAGTAACATGTTGACGTTGCGTTTCGCAAAAATACAAAGCTTACAGTGGTCTACTTTATGCTGACTGACTAGCTAGGTAGCTAGCTAGCTAACGTTATCGTAGTAGCAATCCATTGCCGTCATTTACATTTCTGGACTACTCATGCTTTCGGACTTATGAACTCGTTCACAACAGTCGCAAGACTTCTTTCGCGATACGTCGTGGTCAACACTTCGAGGACCTGTAACCATAACACAAGCTGTCGTTTTTACACTAAAATGGACCGAGCTACAGTTAGATGTTTACCAGGGGAACCTAAACTCACAATTTCATTTGTCCTCGATGGCAGTCACAAACACATGCTCAGGGACCAAACGGAGGAGCTGGGGAAGTTATTGGCAAGGATCGCGAACAATGCAGCCAAGGGCCAGGGCAAAGCTAAGAAGTCCAAGAAAAACAAAAACCAAGCAACAGAACTAACAGGGCACTTGAATGTGAAGTTGTGTTTCAACGGGGACTTGGTAGCTGAGGATGCCATGAACTCGGATGCCTGGCAGGATGGAGCCGTTTTGCACGTTGGGGATAGTAAATATACGGTGCAGAGGAACCCCCCGACATTTACCACCGCAGAGTTGCCAGCGTCTGTTCTCGCAGGTTTTCCAGTTTGCCCGAAGATAGAGATAGAATTTGGGGACCTGAAAGACTCCATGTTCACATGGTATAAGGAAAGTGTTGGCGAATTGCAAACTAACTGGCTAGAAGTCGGCAACGAGCGAGTCTTTGTACCGTCTAATCTGGACATAGGGTTAAAACTGAAGTTGAAGTGTACACCAAAAGATGGGATCCGGTGTGGAGTAGACAAGGAATTAGTGTCCATTGGGGCTGTTGAGGCTGGACCAGGGACTTGCACATTTGACAACCGGCATATGTACACCAACAAGATTACAGACGAACAGACCATTAGAGTAGTGTCCTACAATATTTTGGCAGACATTTACGCCCAAACGGAGCTCTCCAAAACGGTGCTTTACCCCTACTGCGCTCCATATGCACTGGAACTCGACTACCGACAAAATCTAATTAAAAAAGAATTATCAGGTTACCATGCTGACATCATTTGTCTTCAGGAAGTGGATAAGGGAGTTTTCACTGACAGCCTTTCTCCGGCCCTTGATGCATTTGGAATGGATGGGGTCTTCAGAATCAAGGACAAACAGCATGAGGGTCTTGCAACTTACTTCAGAAGATCCAAATTTAAACTGCTCAGTCAACACGACATAGTGCTCAGTAAAGCATTAACTTCCGACCCAATCCATGCTGAGCTTTTGGAGAAGGTATCAGCCAATCCTGACTTGAAAGAGAAGGTGGTGCAAAGATCAACCACCTTACAGGTACTTAAAGCTTCATCGAATCCTATATTTATTATGAATGAGGGCTGAAAACTGTTGTGCCCCCAGACAGAGAATCTAGATTGATTTGTAGTCAGATTTCCAGACAGACACCAAGCCACGAATGTTAGGTCTAAGTCTTACCAAAAGCCTCAACTCAGGCTTGCCTCATTGCACAAGGTTTAACAAACCATAGAATCTCAGTTTGAGACAGATTTAGCCAGGAACATTAAGCTTCTCTTGGTCTTATTCAATGCCTAGAAGCTAGCGGTTGACTTTGGATCAAAGAAAGGCAAGTATACTTCAGTTCATGACATTATTGCTTTTGTCTCTCGGTGTAGGTGTGTGTGCTTCAGTCCCTTAATGACTTATCCAAGAAAATCTGTGTTGCAAACACTCATCTCTACTGGCATCCTAAAGGTAATTTCACAGTCACAATTACTCCAAAACCCTTAGCCTCTATGACCTACACGCTAATGTGAGTATGTGTCCTATTCACAGTCTCAGGTTAGGTCTGTTGATCTCAGGTTAGTCTAAATATCCATGTTCTGTTATACATTTGCACTTATTGATAAGCTTACCCTTCCATGCATGTTCTTAACAGGTGGCAACGTGCGACTCGTACAGATAACGGTAGCACTGAGGCACCTGAAGCAGGTGATATCAGAAGTCACCTCAGACGTTCCTCTCCTCTTCTCTGGAGATTTCAACAGCACTCCATCCTCTGGCCTGTTCCAGCTGTTCAGCCAGGGGGCTGTCCCAGAGAGTCACCCAGACTGGGGCTCCAGTGGCCCCCAGGAGGCCTGTCCCATGGAGGCCTCCAACCCCTTCAGGTTGGACAGCGCCTATGGGGAGCCCGCCTACACCAACTATGTGGGGGGCTTCCATGGCTGCCTAGACTACATCTTCATAGACCCTCAGGCACTCCAGGTGGAGCAGGTGATACCACTGCCTAGCCACCAGGAAGTCACCACCTACCAGGCTCTGCCCAGTGTGTCCCACCCCTCCGACCACATTGCACTGGTCTGTGATCTCAAATGGAAATGATTGTGGAACATTCAGAATAAAAGATCAGTTTACCTTCACTATTCGGATCTGAAGTGGAAATAGTTGGAGTGGCTGTACTGATGTAATGATCATATAGATATATATATGGAACTATGATCCTTTGAAAGGGTTTTTAGCAATTATCTGACAAGAAAATATGTTGTCTGCAGTTTCAGATATGGCCAATACTTTTTAATATTGAAAAGGACAATTAGATCCATATGTGGTTACATGTATTTATTGTTTAAATAAAAGCAAGCCTATCTAATTACATCAACATGAATCCTACTATTCACTTGTAGTACATCAATTGTTCATGTAGTACAATTCATGTTGCTATGCATGTATAGTCTAAATCGAATACATACAAATATTTTGAGGTAGACAAATAATAAAAAAGTAAAGTGTAACATATATATTCAAACAACCCCATTATTCACCAATAACCGAAGTACAATTATATTGTACCTGACTTATTAGTATGTCTGAGTGAGTGCTAGTGTTTGGTGATCTGTCCAGCAAGCCAATCCAATCCCTCTGTAAGTCCCGTGCCTTGGGTTGCACAGGTGGCCTGGACCAACCACTGTGGATAGAAAGGACAGCATTAGTATGACGTACCCGATCTTGAGTCGTTATCAAAATTAGTCAAACTCAAATATTCACTCAATTTGATTTAACATCAGGTTTGAACCTTTATATCAGAATACTTGTTAGCCAGTTTCATTACTTTCCCTAGTCAAGGAATTGTGTAATTGAGGCTCAAATCACTGTCCAAACCTACAGGTGTTTTGAGGGTCCGCAGGCCCAGAGAGTCTGTGATGTCACAGACAGTCATGGCATGAGGCAGGTCCTGCTTGTTGGCCAACACCAGTAGAACCACATCCCGTAGTTCTGCTTCCTCCAGCTGCGCAGGAGGACAGAAGACGAGGAGTGTTGCTTTTCAAAAATGATCCATGACATCTTATTTTCTTTATCTTGCTTGTTTTTAAAGGTGTCCTGCTCTGTGAAGTTTTCGAGAAGGAGGTGAGTGAACAGGAGAATAACGAACCATTATGTGTAGCTCCTCAGCAGCCAGCTTTATTCTCTCAGGGTCATTGCTGTCCACCACATAAATGATACCCTGCATCACAAATGACACAGACAGAAACAACTTTAAACACATCGTTGTAATGCCATTTCAAGTTATCATTCAATAAGTATATTTCATATTATGCTATACAATGGATACAACTATGACAGTACCTTTTGAGCTTTTAAAATCGACATTATAATGTCCTTTGGCATAGCTTTTCAAGATTGTACATTTTAGAAGGCTCTTTACCTGAGTGTTGGTATAGTAGTGTCTCCACAGAGGTCTGATGGTGTCCTGGCCACCCACATCCCACACAGTAAAGCTAATGTTCTTGTACTCAACAGTCTCCACGTTGAACCCTACCGAAATGAAACGACCTTTGAGCTACACAATATGTAAAACGAGCAAAACCAGTGTCAACAATGGTATTAGTTCCGTGCTTTACATAAACTAATAACTCCATTTGTATATGAAAACATTTCTTAACCTAAAACATTTTCCAATTGTTGCTCATTTCACCTACCGATAGTGGGGACTGTTGTGACAACTTCTCCTAGTTTTAGTTTGTACAGGACTGTAGTCTTCCCCGCAGCATCCAAACCCACTATTCAATAAGGCAAAAATAATCACTTGTTGCCAAAGCTGTACGATCACAATAACAATTAAAATCGTTTAACCCTTGTGTTATCTTCGGGTCATTCTGACCCATCAGTCATTGTGACCCACTGTCGTATTGCGACAAATTTACCTCATACAAAAACAAAGTGAAGCATTTTCTTTTAACTGTCGGGCTGTCTCAGACCCCCCACATTGCAATGGTTAAAAGAAAATTATTTTTATTTGTTTTTGTATTGGGTGAAATTGGGTAAACACAACGATGGTTCGTTGTGAACCTTTGGGTCATGTGACCCGAAGGCAGCACGAGGGTTAAACAAATCCAAGTCGCATAAACATAATGCACGTCATGAATTTTAATAAAGCAGAAATTATTCACAGCTGCCTGATATAGGTTACTCACCCATCAGAATTCTCATCTGATACTTCCCAAAGAAACGTGAAAATAGTGTCGATGCAATGACGCCCATTTTCGAAGGTTAATTTCTGTCACTAAAGGATAAACTGAGTATGTACCTTTCTTCAATTGTGGTTTGCTTTTATATGCACGAATAGGTGACTTCCCACTGAATTGTCAATCGTGGCCATGTCATGTTTGTACACATAGACGGCGTGTGCGCCAATTATGCTGTGTCTTTCTTCTCCACGTCACTTTCGGTTTGTTGGTCCCGTGAACCATTATGTCTACTGTGAACGCTTTTATAGTAGTAGGAAGTAGAATTAGGATGACAAATCACCACTCAAATGCAGGGAGATGGATGTTTATTCATTCATAGATCTTCCTGTCATTGAAAGCCATTGGTTTTAGTAGTTCAGAAAGTGGTCGGCCTCCATTTAGTGGTAATGGCTTTGATACAAAAAGAACATGAGTAAACGTTATAAGGGTAAAAAATATGTAGGAACACCCAAAGTTACAGCTTAACCATGTGCTTTTGTTAACGTTATTCTAGTTCATATTAAACATTAAAGCCCATAGAAGTTATTACAATACTGCTAATTAGTAAGACAACTCATTGTAAAATAATTATCATTATGCATGGGCTAAATCTTTCTTTTCTTTACAACTTTATGTACAAAACATTATTAATCGATGAGCGGAATATGTGAATAACCCCCTATATAAAATTCAAACTTGTTAAAATAAGCATTTTCGACATATAAAACATGGTTGCCCAACAACCGATAGTCACAGGTTTTTTTCAACCATTATTTCCCCCCAAGAAGAGATCATCAGTGAAATTCATGATTTGAATGGTGCTTCCTAAAAATCTCTACGGTCAGATTGAGAACGTTATCCCAGGAGTGCGCATAATGTATGGATGCAGTTCACAACACATCACAGGGAGTTGCATTAAAAACCCTTCACATTATGAGCAAATGTGCTGATATTCAACATAACTTTGGTTTTCTTCTCTGGTTTCTCCTATCACATACCCCACTAAGGCACCTGCATGATCTCCAAGAATAGACAATTATAATGGATTCTAGAACACACCAATTAAGTCAGAATGTAACTGTTGCATTTCCATCTCGTTGCGAAAATAAAATGTTGTTTAGAGTTGGAAAAACGCCTAAATCCAAATGCACAACATGTAATTGGTAGTGAGGTCCTACACGTCCCGATTCAGCAGAAGAAATGAAGATTTCTCTTCACTGTCTCCCAGCTCACTTGCGAAGTTAACCACTTTGAGGACAAAAAGGTACAGTACAGGAAAAATGAGAAAACCCACCCAACACCTCAAAGCATCACAACTTAAATCCTACAAACAGCTCTAATACACAATGGTCAATGGTCAGACAGAAGGCACAAGGTCAGAAGTTTTAGTTAGCTTTACACAGCTGTTTATGCTAATGCTTGTGTTTATCTGCAAATCCACCATTTAAAAAAACTAAATGTTGTGAACATTTTGACATCTCAATGTCAAATTTAGACCCAACTCAGAAGATATGGGTTGCAATGAGGGTGCCATGCAATACTGTCTCACATCAACAGAAATTGGTCAGATATTATTGTAGACTGTAGACAGCCCTGAGGACACAGCAGTGCAACGTTTAAGCCACTTGTTGAATCTGAAAAGCCTTCCATTGGTTTCCTTGCAGCTTCTCTCCTCACGTCAAAGGACTCACACCTAAAATCTTGTCTTCTAGTACCCGCGTCAAGACAAATAGGGGGAGGAAGACAGGAGTCTATGAAAAGCTTTTGAGATTCGACCACAATAGACACCTTTGGCCAACATGGTGATGCCTTAATGTTCCTTCATACATCAAGACCTTACTGTTTCTCTCACTGTTACCAGCACCACATACCCTGGGATTCTGGACTTCAAATCTATACTTGGATGACTTTATTGCACCTTTTGTTAAAAAAAACAAAAAAACAAAACCCAACCTGATCGCTATTGGCATATGCTTGTAGAGTTTCTGTCATAAATCTCTTAATCTTTCCCTTTTGACGAGGTCTCTATGCAGGCAGGGCCAGGTTCAGGTCAGAGCCCAGAGAGACAGAGCACCAGAATGTTCTGGAAGCTTCAGCCATGTGGGTGGTGGTTATGCTGTGTGTGTGTATGTGTGTCTGTTTGTCTATATATGATCAAACAGCCCTTCTCTACAGTATAAAGCACTTCTTGGCTTTTATCTTGAACTGAATGATCCTTGAATGCAGAACCATTCAGTTTTTTTCCCCTCCTCTCAGCAATGCCAGCATTGCACGATGTGGGCACACAGAGCGAGAAAGGCGAAGTGCACTTTAAAAAAACACACACAGTTAAAAATCTAGTGTTCAGTTCAGCTGGACTGGGTCAGTCAGTGGGTCCTAAGCACCTCTAGGAGGGGTGTCAGTCTTATGGTGTAGAGGGCTTGTGTAGGATGCCTTGCAGATCCTCGGGTAAGGCCAGGATCACAGCCTCGATGTGGGACTGGAGTTTGGCCAGGGTCCCTGGTTGGACTGGCAGCTGGTCTTTCTCTGCCTGGGTCTGAAACACATTTATTAGGGGTGTAACAATATATCGTATAACAATATATTACAATACAAAAATGTAACAATATGTATCGTAGAGTTATGGCAATATTTTTACAATATGACGTACGTTTGATCCTAGTGGTTGAGCTACCAGCATGCGACCTACTCTGCACCTGCGTCATGTGTGCATTCATTACATTCACAGAAATGGCTTGAACTAAGTTAACTAAATTGTATGTGCAACAAAGAAAAGGATTGAAAATGTTTAATGTTTTGAATTTCGGTTTCATATAAAATGTTGTTCAAAATATGGTGATACGTATTGTATCGTACACCCAGTATCGTGATACGTATTGTATTGTGAGCTGAGTGTATCGTTACACCCCTAACATTTATACACACATATACCCTTGCATAACCCACTGAATTGGTATAGATAATTTTTAAGCACGGATATGGACAAATCTACATCGCAAACAGCAGTGTGGAGGATCCAGTACTGACCAGTTTGTCTTTCAGCTTCAGAACCAAGTCCACCGTCTCTACCTCTGTGTGTTTCTGGATGCGCAGCTGCAGATCCTGAAACAGCAACGAGGGAAGAATTCAGGGACAGAAGAATTCAAAAGTTCAAGAGTGATTGAGACAGTCGAAAATGGCCATAACATCTCAATTTGCCCGTCCACCCAACAATTCTTGTCTTTGTGTCTCAGTTTTCACGAGGGGAGGTCATGTGATTCCTTTCTGTTCAGCGTGAATGTCGACAGCGTGTCCTGACCTCGTCACACAGGGCCTCCAGGTGAAGGGCTTCCAGCTTCTGCATCATCTCTCTCCTCCTGTTCCGGAACCATCCGTCAAAGTTGGGGGACTTGAGGAACTGTCTGCAGGTCGACACAAGAACGGCCGGTTAGGGAGGCGGTCCACCTGGGAGGGCGTCCTGTGAGGAGCAGTAGGTGAGCCTACCTGTAGAGGCCCATCCAGTCTCCTTTGAGGCGTGAGGTGAGCTGAGGACCGGCCTTCTCTAAGGTCTTCATGAACTCCTCCTGGATAAAGGGGCGCAGCTGGGGAGGGCTCTATGGGTGTGCACAACACACACACACACACACACACACACACACACACACACACACACACACACAGGGGTAAGAGAGACGAGAGAAGGCACGTATATACAGCTACTGCCTTTTGGACTGCACGGGTCCCGCTCACCTTCCAGGGAGAGATGGTTTTCTGAAGAGGCATCAGGCTAGCCACGTAGCGCTCCTATCGGATACAACATGAGTCAGAATCCCCATTACTGCTACATGCCTGGCTAATGAACACATACAAAAGGTTAATAGGGTCGGTCATAGGAATGCTGCCCACCAATGGAATGATGAAGCTCTGAGTCAGCTCCAGGAAGTAGCGTCGCAGGATGGCATTCTGGGCTTCGGAGGGACGCTTCTGCTGCACCCCCTGTTGATTTGACAGGAAAAGACAATTAAAAAAAGGTCATATTCAACAGAACAAACCTCGTAACCCCCGACTGGCAAATCCTTTCAAGACAGCTCATCTGAAGATGCCTTTAAGTGCTAATAAAACCAGTTTTAAGAGTTCCAGGTGCGTCAGCATGTGCAGGTTTACCTTCAGCAGCTGCTTGATGATGTCCTCATCTTTATTGATGAAGGGCTTGTACGCGCTGTACACACCTGCAGCACAGCACAGAGACCACAGCTGTAACACCCGAGAAGACATGCGGAGGTGGAGCGCCAGAAAGACATGCGTGAAGGAAACGCGGGGGGTCACCGGGGCATCTGCCCGTGCGTGTCTCACCTGGTTTGGAGTCCAGTGTCTTCAGGTTCTTCAGTTTCTTCACCTTCATCTGCTTGGCCATCTCCCCTGAAGACACACACACAGACGACACCCTCACTAACTGTCCAGACATGTATGCGTCTGTGTGCTGGGCGGGTTTCGGGTTTGTGTCTGCGTGGAGAAGGGATGGTGGGGCATGGGGCTGGGTCTGCCTCTATCTGTTTACCTGCTTGCTTCATGTCCCCGATTCGAATGATGTGCGGCCAGTGTTGGAGAGTTTTGGCGAAGAAGGGGTTTGTCACGCCGAGGATAACAGAGGGCCTGTGTGTGTTTGAGAATGGGAGAAAGAAAAAGAAAAGACATGTTCTCCCATCTCCTGCCAGAGCTGACCAATCAGCCATCAGAATATAAACAGTGTGTGGGGGGCGGGGGGATGGTGAGCAGCTCTCATATCTGAGAATTCTCTCCCGTCAAGCTGGGCGCCTTGTGGAGCACAGCTCGAGATCAGAGCCTACTGACATAATCCAACTCTGACACAAGTCAGGTAAAAACGTTCACCCAGTCAATACCTCCTTTGGTACAAGCCAGACAAACTGACGGAGGGAGAAACCAGACAGAGCATCGGTTGGGAAGCGAAACCCTCCGACATTAGACCTCGACTGAACCCTCTAAACGAACCACACGCTAGCTTGAGCTTCCAGGAAACCAAAGCACAAAACGGAAAATACGTATCCGTTTAAAATGCAGGTGGAGAACAGATTCGAGGGGCCACTGGTGGACATCCAGAGGGGTTACTCACGGGGCCTGCGTGCGGGTGGTGTACTCCTTGAACTCATTGTCGTGGATGGTGAAGTACGGACGGAAGTCACTGCAGTAGCGCAGGGGGGAGACACAGCTGGAAGCACACGCACACAATAATGTTAGCAACCCAAAGAAAAAGACCAACAATTATGTTTACATAGCCATGGATTTATTTGAATGGATCCTTTACAAAAATGCATTCACTTCCCGGAATGGTGTGACTTGACAGATCTTGGTAGGTGTACTAGTGCATATTTCATATAAGATGTTAAGCTGTGCTGAGGAATGCTACTGGTCTCACCTGACCAATGCCAGCACTGTATCCGAGGACTCGGCTGGTGACGGTGCCATGACGACAAGTGCCTCCCCTAGCAACACCAGTTCCCACAACATCTGAATGTGGAAGAATACTGGGTAAAAGCACCTACAAAGAGAGAGACATGGAAAGGTAGAGAAGGAGAGAGGTAGAGAGAGAGAGAATGAGGGAACAGACAGGAGAGAGGCAGAGTAAAAATAAATACAGCAAGGTCTATGGAGGACAACAGAGATCAACCATCTTCCCTTGCACCCTTTCTATGAAGCACCACACAATCTCGCTGGAGAATGCCGTTACCATGGCAGCCAGGGACATAACCAGAACACTAAATGAGTGTGGCCACGCTGCTGCGGTGAGCATGCAGTTCCGCTTCGCACCACCAGAGGGCAGTGCAAGCATGCGGCCCTGACGTGAACCCTGAGAGACGGAACAGTGTTCGGGGGGCTCACCTGAAGAGGTCCACCTCGTGGATGGTGGGCAGCACGATGGACACCAGGTTATCGCTCTGCAAACAAACAAACGCAAACAACAGGGAGGATCAACTGATCGAGTCGACACAGTGACAGCGAGTTACGGCCTTTTCAGTTCTGGTCACCTGTGTGGACTGCACAAGCTGAGAGGTCCCTGGTTTGTCGTAACAGGTCGGGATCCGAACCTAGGAAGGACCGTTCAGATTTTAATGACTATTTGCAATATATTTGAAGGTCCTTCTACCCATATAGGCCTATGTAGAACACTCGGGGGGGGGGGGGGGACTGGGAGATGCAACTGTAACTTGCATCTCAAATTCAGTGGAGGGGACAGCCATACCTTCATGACCACGCCCATGATGGGCAAGGTCAGTATCTTCCCCGGGTGTGGAGTCGGCCAGCGGTCGATGTCGTTGCAAGCTGTCGAATACGGAAACAACAGAACCAAATGAAGCGACGCAAACAAACACAGGCGGGTTCAAACGGGCCAAATCAATGTCTGCCTCTCGCGGGGAGGCCAGGCGAGGACAGACAGGAAAGAAGATGACAAATGATACCAGAAACACACACACACACAAAGAAGACAGATCAGCTGCCACCCTTTAGACTGTGAGGTCAAATCCTGTTTCATGGAACTCTGGTCAATCCCCCCCCCCCCCCCCCCCCCCCCCCCCAAACAACAGTGCTGAGCACAGAGCACCGGTCCTCCGGCCCTCCAGACCACAGGAGAAGCCAACACTCACCTGCTTCCAGACAGGGCTCCTGCTTCTCAAAGTACTCCGGAGCGATGAGCTTCAGCAGGGAGTGGAAGAAGGTGACGTAGGGCAGCTTGCTGATCAAGACCAGGGACTGGAGACAACCACAAACAGACAAAACAACTGTTCTCACAATTGTTTTTCGTTCTGTTGGGTTCTTGTTAGTGGCGTCAAAGGAGACAAGTCAACAGGAACAGGAACTAACAGGAACTGGCAGACCGACCTTTTGAAAGTATCCTCTCTTCAGCGACTTATCCCGGACTTGCCTGAAGTAGACATAACCATAGTAATGACCCTGGTCTCTCTGGGGGAGAAAAACAACACATACATCATTACACACCATGAACCACAGACAGGAAGCAGAGAAACACAAATGATACATTGATAATATGACTGAATTATAATTCACTATATTAGTAATGTAACAATCGGTAAGTGCAATCGTGTGTGCAAGTGCCCAGTATAGTGTGGCTGTTCATGTATATGTGAGGGGCATGTCTTTGTGTGATGTATGTATGGCAAAGAGGATCCATCCATGACTACATTGTATTGAGATCCTGAGTCTTACTACTACTAATAATAATGTATTCATTTAGCCGACACTTGAACCTGCGAACTCTTGACCTCTTGAAATGCTCTAGGGCTGAGCTACAGGCTACAGCTACCTTGAGGCAGACTGGGGCATCCCTGTCAAACTGCTCCAGGAAACATCCCAGTGACGACTTTCTGGCCGAGGCCTGGCGGAACCGGAAGCAGAACTGTGTGTCTCCAAGGCAACCTGCCCGGCAGAAATCAGGAAGCGGAAAAGCACTTTGAGTCATCCGCGATGTCAAGGCTGCATATTTGGAATTCCAGTCTTGACATGAGTGTGTGTGTGTGTGTGCGTGAGAAAACGGACCAGCGAGAACTTGAGAGAGACTAATGACAACACATCTATGTGAACACCTATTCACGTCATGACATTCTCAGGGATAGAGGAGTGTACTCTAGCCCATGCCCAAGGACGGACATCTCAGACTTCTAGAGAAGACACGACTAGATTTCAGGATGATGACACGCAGGCCCGGGCTCAGCAAGCACAGCACCAGACACCCACCATACACTGGGCCAGGAGGCAGAGAAAGGGTACGCTCGATCAGCTTCTGCTGTAGAGGGCTGTGACAGCAAACCCGGGTGGGTATTAAACTGGCACCTGGCTGGTTAAACCAATAACTCATTTGAGATGGATTGGAAAGGGCAATGTAACCAATTGTGGAAAAAGGTCAAAATCCTGCACATTTGTTGGGCAAACTCCATCAATCAAGCCTCTATTGTGTGAGAATGACATAATACTGGTTGGAATTGGATTCAACCATGGGAGCAGAGATCAAGTAAAGGAGGTGTGCGTGTTGACTTTGTGTGAGTGTGTGTGTGTGTCCGAGCTCAGTGTGCAGATCTGCAGGGTGTGAGAAAAAAGGGATGACATCATCATCCTTCTCCTCCTTAACCCTTTCCTCACCCCATCATCACCAAGGGGTTCCATTAAAAGCCCTCTTCACCTGTCCTGCAACAAACTCTGTTGTTTCTGAGTAATCCTGTTCATCGGATCAAGTTTAAGGTGAACTCTTCTCCTGTCTGCCCCCCCCCCCCCCCCCCCCAATGGTGGAATTAACTCCCCACCTCCATCAGAGACACTGACTGTCTCCCCACCTTCAAGAAAAGGCTTAAGACGCACTTGTTCAGGGAGTACAACGGTACTTAGGAATGATTTGCTGGACATGATAATGCTAGTTTCCTCCAGGATCACAATGACTCTTGTTGAGAGACTTGTTGCTCTTGTTGGTTAGTTGTAACGGATTTAAATTATTGTACTCGCTGTGAAATATTTTACTGTTGATTGCTTTTCTATAGGTACACTCTTGCACTTTTTGAGGTTCATGTTGTTTAATTGTAACTTTGCTAAATGGCTAAATGTAAACTTGTTTAACTGCATGCTCTCATTGTTCTTCCCTTTGGCACTTATTTGGTTTTTCACAATGTATGCTTCATGTTTTGGCTGCCCGCAATGTTTGGGGCTATCTCGTTGTTATGATCAGTGACCTATGCACTTTTGTAAAGCTCTCTCTTGGAAGACGCTTTGGATAAAAGCGTCTGCTAAATGCATAAATGTAAATGAGTCAGACTGTGAGTCTCTCCCACCCTCTCTGGTACCACAACAGCAAACAGGGGGTTTACACTCTCTCTATACATAGGCCTGTGGGCTTATATTCAGACTGACTACCAGGTACTGCCTGCCTGTTACTTAGTACAAACATGGATGCTAAAAGGAGCTGGTCTAAGACTAGTTTCTACCATCCCTATAGGGTTCTTCTACCATCCCTATAGGGTTCTTCTACCATCCCTATAGGGTTATTCTACCATCCCTATAGGGTTATTCTACGGGTGTCGTGTGGTCAGGAGGAGATTCCCAGCGACTCGTTCTGCTTTTTTAGAGTGTGTGTGTGTGTGTGTGGTGGGGGAGGTTGTAATACAATCTCGACTCCTTGGTGTCTATACTGCACACTGCAGAGTTGGCAGGGGGCGGGTCTTACGGGGCCAGAGGCCCAATACTAGATACGCCATCATACATTAGTAATGATCCACAACACACTGCCACACACATCTTTCAACGGTTGTACTAATCTCCAGGTATTTTCTGAGAAGAAGCCTTTTGTTTGGATTAAAAGATACAGTAACAAACTAGGTTAGATGTGGTTGACCCACTGACCTTAACTTTGCCCTTCAGCATGTATTGTAATTTTTATAATACATAATATTGTTTGGCAATGATGACTTTGAGAAGATTATGTTTTTAACTCATTAGAAATTAAGTTATACGTCTCATTCTATGTTTTTATTTATTTATATAATACTCATTACTAGGCTATAGGGTCCCTCTTTATGGGGCACAGGACAATGTAGTACTCTTGGTTTCATTCAAATAAATAAGATGCATACTGCTATATCTCATTTCCATGTTATCTGAATGGGAGCCAAGCAGTCATCAACAGTAAGAATTATGTTTCAATGACAACCAACACAATCCGTTTCCATCCACACAGCCCAGCCACCTCTACCTGTGTGTCCATCGCTGACCTGTCTCAAGAAGGGACCTGTCCTGTTTCTGGTAATAATTTAGCTGTCATGTTTTATACCAAAGGCTGCCATTGTGTTAGTGGTACAACTAGTCATACAGAGAACTAAAATCTGAATAACTACCTCATAAAGTCCTTATGTGGTTTCTTTGATCTGGTGGATAGATTAATACCATTCTTACCTAGTTAATTGCGGAGGTCTTAACATTAAAACAAATTCAAAATCAAATGCACTGACCAGACTTGCCGCTCCCTCCATTGCATTATCCTTAGCAGAGTCATTTTCAGATGGTAATCTCAGCCTATTGCCTAATTGCATTTGTTCATTTGAAAACCAAAAACGTAGCAGTGAATATATATAAATTATCCCAGGTGTAGCCTAGTTCAACTGGTCATGTTCTTTTCTCTTCATAGTTAATCACCCCAAGTGGTCATCTATGTCATTGTATTTTTTATTAAAAAAAACAAAAAAAAAACAAGGTCTACTTTGTATTCACGTCAAGGACGTTAAATTACAGTGTTATACTATTTTATTCTTTCTTATGGGGACACTATGCTTCAATAAATATCTTTAAAACTATGTTGGCAGTCCTATTCACATTTACCTCAACCTTTAACCTCTGCATGTTATATTAGATCATATAAAACACCTGATGTTATTGACACGAATGGCAACTGTATCTTTCAAATCATTCGAAAAGTCCGTTGTATTTAACCATACACTGTGGGGCAATGTGTGGGACTGAGACTGAGAGCGTACCTGAATTGGAGTCGGGGAATGACAGGTAGCAAATGCTTGTTTTCTGAAACAAAATGTAAAGCATGCATGGTTAAATAATTGCTGCAACACCAAAAACGAATACACACTGTATAGCTGACATTTCTATAAACTTACTTCTTTCTCTGACAGTTTGGAATGGTGTGGGTAGATCACCTACAAAAGAGAACAAATGTTTACAGCTACGAGCTAGATAACTTTTCAAGTTAAGCAGCTAACGTTAGCTTGCTAGTAACTAGCTAGAGCTAACGTTACGCCGTTAGCCTAGTGAAATGGGCTCTTCAAAGCCTTCTCTATGTTGATACTTATACAGCTAGGTTGCTAGATAGGTTATTAGCTTACTTCAGCATGCCATATGTTTACATACATAGCCAACTAGCTTGTTAGCTAGATTTATTTGAATATGTCAGCATTTGTGTCGACAGCCGCCACACAAACTCGGGCCAACTCTGATGAGTCTTTTCGTTCTCACCTCTACCGCCTGTCCGAGTTCTAGATCGAACCCAACAACGCAAATACAATGAAGCCAGGTTGAAAACCGATCCCATGGTAAGAGGAGAGAATCCGAGGAATCGTCCTCCACCACAGGCCCGGCGGGTAACGTTATTTCCTCGGCCGGAGAGATGCTCACATCCTGCTCGTCTAATTCCTCCGACTCCTCGATTTGCTCTCCTATCTCTTCAGAGCCCTGCAAAGCCATAGCAATGGGCAGACCACAGTTCGTTTAAACAACGTTTATAAATATCCCGAATCAATATTTGCTTTGTTTTGTCGTTCACGATTACCGCTTAGTATCATAAAACACATTAAACAGCTAGCTAGGCTAGTCGATACTTAGATTAGCACTTTTGCTTACACAGGGAGCACTGAACGTAGATCGTCATTGTACGTAACGGAGCTCCGTATTTGGGGGTGTATTCAAAACCCAAAGACGTTTAAAACATGTGAACCTTTGGAACACCTTCGTAGCAGACTTGGGTGCAAGTGGGCTACAGGTATCCAGATCCATAGAGAGAAACTTTCTCACACTTTCTCTCTATGGCTCTGGTAGTATCATCAAATGTTTTATTACAATTAACACACATCTAGCCTACGCTACGGTCGGTAGGCCTACGCTGCGCTCACTGTAGTAGCATTGGGTGCTGAGGATTCAAATTGTAGCCTACATGTAAAGGTTCTGTGTCAGTAACATTTCAGTGGAAATTTAAGTGAACATTGAGTTACTAGCCCACGGACCAGGAGAATTCACAATTTAAGGTCTGCGCCACAACGATGGACATTTGAAGTCTATGGTTTGACCTTTATATTCCGAAGGGAGTAAAATCTAAAAAATACATTGAAAAAATGCACAAAGCTTGTTGAAAACAACGTTTCAATTTCAATGTTAGACATAGCAAAACTTTTAAGATACATTTGCATTTTTATTTTCATCACAAAATTATTTTATGTAAATATAGATGTTTGAACAATGTACAACTTAAATGTAATAAAAACAAATTATTATTGTAGGCCTAATTGTAACTTAACACATTGCTACGAGTGCGTGTCCCGTATGTTAATTAAGGCATGGGCTATCTGCAACCGCAGTAGCCTACATTCAATTTTGCTGATGAGCCCTTTCCTTTCACCAAACACAACCATTTGGTCCAGCGAAATGAAAATCCAGAACTTTGTGCCAGTAATGTGTCAAAATATCAGAAATGCCGTAAACATCGTGAATTAATATTTATAAGTGATATGATGTCACCCAATTTACACATACAAACTCTATAAATGCATCAATGCAAAGACTCTGTGGCAAATAGCTTTTCCCACCAGACCAGGCTTTACATGAATATATGTTATACAATAACATATTTGTGCTCAGCGAGCGACGATTAGGAAACAATATCAATCGTGATAAAGCATTTCACTAGTTACAACGTAGGGCGTCCCGAGAGGACTAAACGAAGTTCCCTTATGCGACTGGCCGGTTTATGTGTGTATTCTTTCATTTCAGTATGGTGGCGGATACTTGCGGAGGAGGACAAGTACTTAGAAATTCCTCCCAGTTCATCGGTGGACGGCAGTAGCTACAACCCAACTGACATTTATATCGGCAATGCAACGTATGGCATAAACGAAGATTCCTGAGAAGATAATTGGACTGGTTGCTTGTGTGGAGCTGCAGACAAAACTCGCCTCAGTTTTCCGTGTTTGGTCCGCGCTGACAGAGCCAGCCAGTTGATTAGCTACCTCTTTACTAACGTTAGCTGGTTGATTAGCTAGCTAAAGAAGCTTGGTTAGCTAGAGCTAGTTGTTTTGAGTAAGCAATCTAGCTAGCAACGAGTTACAGAGATTACGTATCGTCTTTAAAAGTAGCAAGGTTATTATCAAGATAGAATCACTGGAATATTTTATAAACTGATTGATAAAGGGCGTTCATTAACAACTCGGAGAGGCCCGTGCACAGATCTTGGCCGGGCAGATGACAAGTTCGTCAGCGCTGAAATAGCAAGTAGCCAACAGCACTCAATCTTATCTCACGAGGACGTACATTACCTATTTGCGCAATTTGTTTTCTTTGCAGTTTTGTTTGTGATTTAGATTCTTTATACGTTTGGCATTACAAATATAGTACACTGGCTAGGGATTCAGGCCCATGTTTCCCAAACTATAGCTTTCAAGCTACTGTTCTCTCTAGCAAGCTAGAAGTCTAGCTGCTAACGCTTAGCTAGCTTGGTGTAAAACTGTTGGGAGTGGTAGCTAGCTGGCTAGTATAAGATCGCGCTGTCAAGCAAGGCGGTCGCGTATCCACACGTGAAGTGTGTACACTTGCTGGCCATTAGCACGTAACATTGGCAAAAGTAGAATTCAAAATAACTATTTCGCTACCTATTAGCCACGGTCAAATTGGTGCAAGCGTTGTGTACCCTAATAGCGCCAAGGGGAACGGTGCATTAGTTGCCGACTGACCGCACAAAGTCCTCAGTTGGGATAAGTGTGTCACTTAAGATTTTTTTTATACGTTAAGTTACTTGGCACTGGTAAAATAATAGGGCGTAAACTAATTTGGCAATCCGGGTTTACCCCATGGGCTAAAGATTAGCTGCTCATCGTTTCTCAAGATTGCCCCAGTGAAATAGTTTGATGGACGTGGAGAGCTATTTTGTAGACAGCCACTGTTACTATACAGTTATGCTTCTCTTGCTTGACGGAATTCTGGCCTGTACATAGTGTCAGATGTCATATATGGGCGTAATGTAGCTTGATAGTTAGTTAGCAAAGGAATGTGTACATTTTTTACTTGTGTTTTGTAGAGGGGTTGCCCCGTTGAATCATATGATTTATAACCCTGGATGTGCATTGGGAAAATGATACGCAATGTTTGTTAGTTAGTGCCTAACATAAACTAGGAAAAGGTTGAGCCAGCTTATAGGCCCTCACTAATATTAAGTTGCTGAAATTGAAAACTCAAAAAAGTCTGCCACTCTGGATCAAGAAACCATTTCTTTCGTCTCTGGTTGGAGTAATACTCTCAAGCCATCATCAATGCCTTCAGCGCTGGCCGTCTTCACCTGCCGCCCAAATTCACACCCATTTCAGGAACGCCATGTCTACCTGGACGAGCCAGTCAAGATCGGGCGCTCTGTTGCTCGCTGCCGCCCTGCCCAGAACAACGCAACGTTCGACTGCAAGGTGCTGTCGAGAAACCATGCTCTGGTCTGGTTTGACCACAAGACGGGGAAGGTAAGCAGAGAACGATGCCCTCCGCACATGTTGGTCGTTTTGGCATGCACAACGGGTCGAACAAGCTCGCTGGAGAAAGAGGACAGATTTCTTAAGCGAAACATTAAGGTTCCCTCGATGTTTCACTACCTGTGCCATAAGCTGTTTTTTAACCTCGCACACAGAACGTTGTCGATTAACTCCCACTCAAGCCACACAGATAACGTCAGCATCTGTTATCGCTATACGGTGTTGCCTATGTCTGTCCACCATGATGGGCTACGAATCGATGTCGTTTGCACTATTTACCAGTGGAATATAGACTCCCAGTAGCGTTGCGCAGTTAAGATTAGATGGACAGTCAGCAATGCAAACAATAAGGCAGTGCAGCACACAGGAGGACACGAGATCAAATCAGTTCTTTGTTAAATGCCTTGCACCTTGTTGCTTAATTAAACACGTCCACTCAAAGTGTTAAGCACACGCACTCGTGTGAAAACCAGGCACAAACATTTTTGCCTCCTTCCAATATTGTAATGATTAATTGGTTGTTGACCTTGGGTCAATAGGAGAGATTTATTGCTCAATTGTGAAGGATATCCTAATTACTTTTACTGAGGGGGTATTCTCTACCGAAGCACCCAGGCAGAGCCAGCTGCTGCCTCTGTTCTCCCCTCCCTGCATACCTCCCTGGAGGTCCTCCTGTGCTCACAAGCGTGTTACTCTGCAGCTCAGCCTCAGCAGTAGCACATGACACACACACCCAAGAATAAAAGGTTTAAGGTCTCTTAAGGGAAACGGTTGGAACTTGTCAGGTCTGTGAACTGGGTGTCGTTGATGTCTAGACTGGATCATCTCAGACGAGGGCCTGCCTTCGCCAGGAGCCCCTGAGGAGCGGCCTCATGGTGCTCTTTCAGGGATCTGTCAGTTTGTTGGTTTCTTTGTTTTGATTGATTGACAGTTTATATTTTTAGGATGGCCTACTTGTTACACACTCACTAGGTTAGCAGTTCCCTGGTCAGAAGTCGTTCCTTCGAATGCACCATTTTCCCAAACTGACTCCCCAGACGGTTTGTAACACAGAACCAACTGGGAAGACATCCTTGGAAACTGTTTGGAAAAGGGCAGGCCCTTTCCCCAAAAATACTTGGCAGGTGATTGGATGAACCATCTGTCTATCACCATGTAGCACGGGGCTAACTTCACCCACTCCCATAGCTGGCAGAGCTCCTCACAGGATGCTGATTGGGCCGAACCACTGTGGTTCAGGCACAAGCAAATAACTTAGAGCTTGGCAAGATGGATCTCGCGTGGTCGTGATCTTGCAAATCCAGCCGCCTGTCCCTCCCTCCACAGTGAATCTAATTGGGTAGATGGAACCTCCGTGCTAAGATGGACCTGTCCGTTAACAGCACCCTGACGCACATCTGTGAAGGAGAGTGAATGACAACACAGGAAGCACCATGCGGGAATGGGCAGTGTCTCCACGCCGGGCCATCAGCACTGCAGTCTGAACATTCTTACATGGCCAGCTGTTATCAGCCTGTCAGTAGCCGTGTGGGACAAAACCCATATTTCATCTCATGGCATGCTAATGGTAAACGGACACCGCCTGAGAGAGAGAGAGAGGTGTATGTGTGGAAGGATAGTGTCTTCTGCGTCCACTCATTTCAACACCTCTGTACCTTTGGGGTCTGCGTTGGTGCCATAAAATGGAGGGGGAGGGGGGGAGGGGGGGGGGGAGCTGCACCCCTCTTAACGAATCCTAATGAAGAGCACTGAGTCTGCTGCAGCAAAACAAGCCCTAGCTGCTCCATTTCCCGTCAGTTGCAGGGAGTGGGTCTCGTGTGAGGGGCGGTCTGCCTGTGAGCCAGCGGGTGTTTACGTGGCCCTCGTGCGTGCCATGCGTCTCGTCACTGTCAACACCCCTGGATTGTTTTGGATTCGCAGGTCGATTGAGACTGGATATCGACCTGTCCCTCCTAAGTAGTTGTAGCAGCTCCTCATTTTCATTTCCTCCTGACAGTAATTGATTGGGGGGGGGGGGGGGGGGGGGGGGGGGGGGAATCCTGTCATTCTGTTCCATGTCCATGTTTAATGAATGGGATTATACATGAGTCACGTGACCAAAACAGACTGAAGGACGATGGCTTTAAGGCTAGGGCCCCGGCCACCTGTTGAGCTCTGCTGTGGCTTGACACACGCAGGGATGCCTGTCCTAATCTTCTGGCCCGGCTTTTGAAATGGTTGCGTTATACGCTACTGGTTAACAGGCGTGTCTGTGTGTCTATTTGTGTTCGTCATGCCCGCTAGCTAGCTATCCCACCCTGCTGAGCTGTGAAGACTTCCTGCCCTGCCAGGCCGCTCTGTATTCTCTAGCAAAATGAGTTGTGATGTCAGAGCTGAAAATAGTCACCTGGAATTTACACCCCCTCTCGACTCTTTAAGCGGGTAGTGATTATTGGGGAGGGGGACGACGACTGGTGAGCAGCTGACCCCCCCCCCCCCCCCCCCCCCGCTTACCACACACACACACACACACACACACACACACACACACACACACTTGATTGCTCCTTGAGTCTGACTTCTACCCTCCTCAGCATCAGTATGGGTCAGGGATCAGCTGTTCTGAGCAAATTGGTCTCTCTCCATTCTGACACTCTCTCACTTCATTCTCTCTCTTCATTCTCTCCATTCTTTTTCACTTCATTCTCTCACTCTCTTCTCCTCTCGCTCTCTCCATTCTCCTCCCACTGCAGAAAATTACCACAGACATGGAACATCTGACACTGCAGCCTCCATCTTAATTGCTCTACCAAACGAAACTCAACGTCTTGGCTTTGTCTTGCACACTCTTATGTCATGGTTCACTTTCAGAACCAAATGTTGTCATATTCTTGGTTCATCTGAAGAGCCAGGCTCTGTAGATCTAGATGAATAGGTTGGGGGTGCCTAATCAAAGATCAGAAACACTCTGCACATTTTCCAGTTAATGTCATTTTCAGTCCAAGACCTTGTTTGTGCAACAACCTCCTACAGACAACTGGTGCTGATGTGATTCCTCTCTGTCATTGCTACTATGGCTGTAACCCTTTTCTGTGGTTGGCTGTGTGAGATCAGCCAACTCTCTGGTTGGCTGTGTGATAGGCCAGCTCTCTGGTTGGCTGTGTGATAGGCCAGCTCTCTGGTTGGCTGTGTGATAGGCCAGCTCTCTGGTTGGCTGTGTGGTAGGCCAGCTCTCTGGTTGGCTGTGTGATAGGTAGGGCTGTCCCCACTCAGTCGACTAGTCGATTTTTTGGTCGATATGCTCTTGGTCGACTAAGATTTTTTTAGTCGAGCTGCCATCTGGCACTGTGAGATTTGATTCCCGCTTGTGTCATCATTGCTGAATTAACGAAATGTTCTACAGAAATTGTAGATTATATTATTTAAGACAAATAAAGCAACTCTAAAAATATATAATTTAAAAGAAAAGGTGTTACTGTTTTCCCTTTCGTTAATCTGCGCTTTGTTTTGGTTTGGTATTTTGCACACGGCACGAGCACAATTGGCTGCCGAACTACAAACTCTGCCACAGCCTACTTTGTCTGTGTTATTAGTCGAAATGGCAAAGAAATCTGTGGTATGGCAGCATTTCATTTAAGTACATTTACAAAGTACCGGGTGACTCAAACGTTGAATGCAAACTCTGCCAACAACGGGGTTTTTTTTTGTTTGTTTGACGTCGAATATGATGTAGCCTACCACCTGAAAAACGTAAGTTGGCCTAGCCCTACTTCGCTCATGCTAACGCGCTGGGTTGAAAAATGAATATGCCTATTATAAGAATCACATCCAAATCGAATGACATTATCTTCTCCGGCCAAGACAACAAAATCTTTCTCTGTTGCACCGTTCCCCACTCAGATTCTATGTAAATTTGCATGCTGCAAGTTTTCAGGCAGTGATAAGCGCGCTCTGATGATTTGCATGTTAAACAAACAATATTTTAAATTTGTAGTACATTGTAAGATACTAAATACCATCGGCATTCGGTTACAACGGGACTGGTGATACAAGTCTTATTATTAGTAGGCTATTAGTGGCTGAATCTGCAATGTCCAGCAGTGTGATAGGCCAGCTTTCCTTGGAGGTCTCATGTCTGACTGAGGTCAGATTAGCAGCTGTCAAGCCTACAGTAGGCCAGGCCACAGCAGATCACTGGCCGAAAGCTGCCCCATGACTCCCCAAGCTCCCCCTCTGACACCCAGGCTGCCATGCTTTCAGTCTGGGGCCTGTCAGGAGGTGCCTACCGTGGGTCACATGTATCTCAACCACTGAGACCCACTCCACCCCCTGTCAACTAGAAAGAGATATGGACATCGCCTTTTCGTGATGTCAGCGTAGCCATAGATCAACCGGTTACCGCCATGTCTGTAGTACGTTTGGATCCTTCTCTTCCCGTGGTGCCTGTTAAGGCCCATTCTCAGCAGCAGCTCTGCTCTTCATCGCAACACATCTAGGCTCCTTTATGTCCTGTGGCTTGTCAAGCACCTTGTTCAGTGTTTCATCACAGTGGAAACTCGTCGCTTATCGTGCAAGGCTGTTGCTGAGGCTCTACTCCGCGCTCCCTGGTTCCGTTCCCACGCGGTCTCTCAGGGCGCCTCGCTGTGGAATACTGTGGACGTCGCTACGACGTCCACAGTATTAAAGCCGAGCCATTTTGTCGCACCATTTCCTGTCGCTGCGTGGTAGACCTGTGCGTGTCTGTACGCTTGTGCGTCTGTGCTCGGGTCCCATGAGCTATCGATAGATGTTATAATTTTTTTTTTAATACGTCCAGTTTACGCCAGCGACGCACACGCTTATTGGATGTTTATTACCGGACAGTTAATCTGTGAGGTATCGTGAAAGCTGTGGCCTTGGTTCTGAGCAGGTTGTTGGAGGACTATGCCTCTCTCTACAGAACGGTCACAGTTATGGCTAATGATTAGCTTCCTCGATCCCTTTAGTCAGAGCCTCTCCCTCCTGTAGGGTGCAGCCTGGCCGGGCTCACCTGCCTGGGCAGCAGGTCAGGGTCAAGTTGACTGTCTTCCGGAGGCAGTGTTTGACTGGACCGTGGACATGGTGTATGGAGAGCTGGAGAGAGAGAGGAGTGGAGAGAGGAGTGGAGAGGCACAGGAGGAGAGTGCGAATGGATAGCAGGAGAGGACAGGACTCTGAAGGGAAGGGAGGAAGGTATGAGAGGGGGGGGGGAGGGGTGAAGGGAGGGAGAGCTAAAAACAGGAGGGTTTTAAGAGAGAGGAGGGAGAGGATTCCTTCTCACGTGAACATTTAGATTCCAGGCTTCAGGCCTCCAAGGCATTGGCTACTGGCCAGAGAGTGACTAAGAGAGCTGAGGGGTGTGTGTGTGTGTGGTGGGGGGTTGTGCTCTGTCTGGGGTAAACCCAGAGTTCATGCCACAAGGAAAGGGAAAACTCACTCTTGCATATACAAATGCGCATACGCACACTCCCTCATACACACGCGCACACACATTCAAAGTGTGGATGTGTGCGCAACGCGGCCTTATCCTTCTCCCTGTTGCAAACGACGCAGCACCATCAACCTCTCCCTCCCGACAGATGCTGGAGGTAACCATGGGGACCGGGGAGGTGAGGTCACCGTTAAAGCCCGCTATTTACTGCAGCGTGTGTGTGTTTGTGCGCGTGTGCGCGCGTGTTTGCCAGTCGGCTGTCGTACTCTGATGTTCTCTCCGGTTCCCCTCGTCGTGTCTGTCTCGCTTGGAAGGAGCTTGCGGAGCAAAGTGGATCGTGTGTCTTGGCTGGCTGCTGGAGGCCTTCTGAATCACAGCTGATGCAGCTTTCTGAATGAGATTCGTGGAGCTGAACGACAGAGGGGTAGGCAGCGGAGACCACAGTGGGCGGGGCTGGGGGGGGAGACAGGTGGGGTGAAAGGGGGGGGAGGACGGAGGGAGAGGGCCCGGCTCGGCAGGATCCGATGGCTCGTGTTGGCCTCTGTGTGAGACGGCTCTCTCGTTTTGTGTTTTGGAGGGAGAGAAGCTCTCTCGTTGGCGAGCGCTGTCATGTAGAAGGATGCTTTTCATGAATCTCATCCGACATCTCTAATGCTGGTGAGCAGCACGGACCGAGGAGGACTCTGATCTCTGTGGACTGCCTGCTACAACACTCACTCAGACCCCCCACGTCCGTCAGCGTTTGCAGCCTCCCTCTCAGTCATCCTCCCGTCTCCGCACTTGGACGCGCTGCATTTATCCGCCAGTCGCTCACTCTACTTTCCCAGAGCCGCTGGCTTGCTGCCTCGGCGTCTATGTCAGGCTGTGGTTGCCAAGGGGGGGGGTGGGAGGGTGGGGGGGAGGGGGGAGAGGTTGTTGCACATCGGTCTCCATGGTGATCACTACTTCCACTGGAGTGGACGACGTTGAGAGATATCTTCTTTTGTTCCCGACGTCTCGCCCTCTCGTCACTCCTCTCGCCCTGGCTCCGTTTCTGTCGCTCCGTATGAACCACGTTGGCCCCCCATCCAGGCTCAGCGGGGAGAGAATCCCCTGGGAGGCGGGGGTGCTAGCGCCAGCCTCCCTCTCGCCCGTGGGCGTGTTCACGGAGCCCTCTGGAGAGCCGAGGGGAAAGAGCGTGAAGGGCCGTTCACTCTGAGGGCTGCCCGAGTGCTGTTATGGATCTGGTGTGTGTATTGTGTGCACGGGTCGTCCTGTGCTTCATAAAAATAAAAATAAAAACGGTCCCGTTCGGAGGATGGGTGAAGGCTCACGCTGCTCTGTCACTGTTCAGGTGGTCAGGAAGCTGGGTGGACAGGAAGCTGGGTGGACAGGAAGCTGGGTTTTCTGGGCTGGGGGATTTATTGGGGATTTTGGATCGGATCTTGCATGCTGTACTGTAGTACTCTACTGTAGTAATGTAGTGCCTTTGTTGCTGTGTGTGTGTATCCTACCCCTGGTTGTTCTAGTGTGTGTGTGTGTGTGTGTATCCTACCCCAGGTTGTTCTAGTGTGTGTATCCTAACCTTGGTTGTTCTAGTGTGTGTGTGTCCTAACCCTGGCTCTCTGGTCTGCAGTTCTTCCTCCAGGACACTAAGAGCAGCAACGGCACCTTCATCAACAGCCAGCGGCTGAGCCGCGGCTCGGAGGAGAGCCCGCCCTGCGAGGTCCTCTCCGGTGACATCATCCAGTTTGGGGTGGACGTCACGGAGAACACACGCAAAGGTGAAGGGTCACACTAGAGTTAAAGATGGGTCTGGTAGAGAGACTGTGTGTGTGTGTGTGTGGGGGGGCCGCAAAAAAAAGCACTTCCTCCTGGGGAGCAGGTCTGTTTGACCTCAAATGGTGAAGCAGATCACAACCACACACGAGAGAGAGGGAGGGAGAGAGAGAGAGAGGGAGGGAGAGAGAGAGAGAGAGAGAGAGAGAGAGGAGGCTCAAGCGCTGAACAGAAACACCGCTTCCACCTGGGTCGGAAAAAAACTGCGTTTCTCGAGCAGACTTGTGTCGCCCCCGCTCACGTCGCGCCTGCAGCCAGACTCATCGAGCCTGTCCACACGGCGGGAACGGCGTCTGCGTTCTTCACCTGATGGCGTGGAGCGAGCACAGTTTTCTACCAGACCACTTAGGTCAGAGCTTCGAGCAGCTCTGAAGCTTACATTCCACTTGGATGACTGGAGGTGGGCCTAGACCTTGTGTAATGCATAGGTCAGTGAACACACACACACACACACACAGACACACATGCGCGCCGGTGAGCACGTACAACGTACACATAAGCATTTAGGTCAGATTTTCAGCTCCAGCGAGTGTCGGGACAGAGCTAGCTGTTTCAGAACGTTGTTTATGAGATGGCTGTATTTAAGCTGTCTGACATTTCGTCCTCGTTTTAGGTCAGTTTACGGAGAGAACCAGCAGAATGTGTGTGCGTGCGTGCGCACGCCGCAGAAATGCGAGTGTTCTAGTCGTTAGACATTGTCAAATGGTGGTCTGGCTGCTGTGGAAGGCCATGATGTCAGAGTCTTGGCAGAGCTGAGTCAGCCTGTGTGGAAACCCAGACAGCTCGAAGGCGGACGGGAGAGGTGTTGAAATTAGCCTAGCTGCAACCGCTGCACCGCTTTCCCAACAACACATGCGTGTGCACTCGCACCTCACACACACAAACACACACACACACACACACACACTCTCTCTCTGTCTCTGTGTCTGTCTCTGTCTGTTCATCCGCGTTCCTATGAGGATGCTGACATTGGCTGTGTGTGTGTTTTCCAGTCACCCATGGCTGCATAGTCTCAACAATCAAGCTCTTTCTACCCGATGGCATGGAGGCTCGGAGACGAACAGAGTAAGTACCGCAGAGAGGAGACCCAGCCCGGGTCTCTCCCACACCCACACGCTCAGCGCTAGACCAAGAGGACCTCCTCCTGGTGCTCTCACACCGGCCCACCTCAGGAGAGCCTGGTCTCAGACTACCACAACTACACAGAACTTGACATGCCCCCTTTAGCAGTCATTCCTCTAGCGTGTAGTAAATCGGCATCTTAGCCAATCAGATTTAGTAATGACTGTGCGTCTGGGGGCTGTGCGGAGCGAGGCTTGGCCCCCGGCCCAGGTCTGCTGAGGTTGGCTGGTGTCGAAGCCCCAGGTGCAGCAGCTCCTATCAGATGGAGCTGCCCAGGGCCCCGGGGGGCCTTTGATCTCAACCATGTGGGGAACGCGATAGGAGTGGATTAGGCTCGAGCCCCGCCCCCCTCCCCCCACCAACTCAACACACCAATTACAAACGCTGTAGAGTTAGCGTAGCCTGCTAGCTGGCCGGTGCACAGCAGGACTGAGGCTGTGTGTCATGCTGCAGGTGGGATGCACGCTGAGGTGGGCCTGTTAGCCGTGCAGTTTTTCCTCAGTCTAGTCTGGTGGAGGCGGTTGTTGTTGTTGTTGTTGTTGTGTTCTACGTACGTAAGAAAGGGAGGAGCAGGAAGTCACGGGCTGGTCCGCTGAACCCAACATGAACCCAGCCAGCGGGGTCCAATTTCAGGTGTGTGTGCGCGCGTTGGTGTCGTCTATCATTCTGATAAGGCGTGGCGGATGGTGTGAATGTGTAATGTCGGTTTGTCTACAGCGAGTCCGAGGATGTCTAGGTGAGGAAGGCTGTGTGAGGCAGATGGCCCCCCCCCCCTGCATGGCCTGCATAGGCTTGACTGCAGACCCAGGGCCCCGGGCCAACTGGACCCACATGGCATCTACTGTAGCTGGGTGTCTACAGCCATACACACAGGCCTCTACTGTGGGAGGGGGGGGGGGAGTGAGGGGGAGAGGCCTAGATACAGAAAAATAGACTGATAGAGAGGGAGTTAGAGGCAGAAAAAAAAGAAGTAAATCTAAATAAAGATGTTTCCCTCTAGTGTGTGTGTGTGTGTGTGCTGCGGAGGACAGCTGTGAAGACACAGATCCTGTTAAGGCTCTGCTGCTGTCTACTGTACTCCACCGGGCTGCATGTGGGCTCTGTGCTTAGATGGCACTATTTCAACCCCTCAGAGAATGTAGAATGTACACACACACTCACAGACACACACACACAGAGCCCAAGCGACCAGCACCTTGACTTACTCCGATTTGGGGATCAGCTCAAGTTGGTTGTGGTGTTTCTGTCTCTGTAAACTACGGTGGACAAATTTAAAATAGTGTGTCCCACGAATCCATGGTCTCTTAGTAAGAACTCACCTTCCCCCCCCCCCTTCACTTTTATCTCTCTTCGACCATATCTTCCTTTATTTCTCTCTTCCACTTCCCCTCTCTCTCTCAATCACTTCCTTATGCCACCTCTCTCTCCTCTCACTCTCTTTCTCTCTCTCTCCTTCTCCCCTCCCCTGCTGAAACACTTCCTGTCCTCCTTGGCAGGTTCCTGTTCTGCGCCATAGCGGTGTGTGAACCGATACATGCGCAGGGAGGGGGGGGGGCGTGGGCAGGAGGGAGGAACGCGGAAAAGAGAGGGAGTGTGTGAGTGAGAGGTATTTATAGAAGAGGCACGCTGCTTGTTGTTAAGCTCTGCCCTCTGGAAGGCAGCCAGGCCAGCGGGGAGCCAGGCGGCCGTGGGGCTCTGTGGCCGTGGGGCTCTGTGGCCGTGGGGCTCTGGGGCCGTGGGGCTCTGTGGCCGTGGGGCTCTGTGGCCGTGGGGCTCTGTGGCCGTGGGGCTCTGGGGCCGTGGGGCTCTGGGGCCGTGGGGCTCTGGGGCCGTGGGGCTCTGTGGCCGTGGGGCTCTGTGGCCGTGGGGCTCTGGGGCCGTGGGGCTCTGGGGCTCTGGGGCCGTGGGGCCGTGGGGCCGTGGGGCTCTGGGGCAGGTCTGATCTGCTCTCCCGCCTCGTAGGACACCCAGCTCCTCCTGACCCCCGCCCAGATCAGAGAGACCCTGGAGGAAGTGGAGGAAGGAAGGAGGCATTCCTAGAGGATAGGAACTGACCTCCCTACTCCTCCTCCTCCTTGCCCCCCTCAGGTAGATGGATGGTCTTCATCCTGCTGTTTCTGTGGGGTCCGACCCTCCTCCTGCTTGTCACACCAACATCTTCACCCCCCCCTGCCCCCCTGTTTACAGTGGTGCTCCTCTTCCATCTCCTGCACCCTCTTGTCTCCTCCCTTTCATTCCAACCATGACTCACAGCAAAGCCTTTCCTTAGACCTTCCCTACAACCTAAAATAACATCTGCAAAAGACATTTCCTGCTGTTATAAACTCAAAAGACTGTTTTTTTTTTCTTCTCTCATATGGGATATTATTCTGTGTAGTATCTGAACCCCACACAAACAGGCTGTTGGTCCTGCTGCACAGGCTGGTTGTGGTGAGAGGGGAGTGGAGAGACTACTGACAGACTTGAGAACCAGGCCTGAGAAAGTGTGTGTGTGTGTGTCTTGACGTTCTAGGACCAACATTCACGCGGCGGCTTGCGTAAACCGTCATTTTGAAGCGAGCCATGTGGTGGATGGTTCATCAACACCGTGTTGTACAGTTCTTCCTCGAGGGTCGGCATGACCAAGGAGACTGATTCTATCGTCCGTGTTAGAGTGTGAAAGCACAGTCCATGGTGACATGTCAGGCTCCAGGTGGTAACTCGAACTGGTAGCAGCTAGCCAATCATTGTCTTGTGTTTTAATGTAATGTTCCCCAACCTGTTGGCCCAGTCGTGTGTCTGTGCAGGCCAGAGATTCTGGTTAAGCAGCTATTGTCCTGCCCCTGTTCCCCTGCCTGCGCAGAGCGTGAAACATCCTTCCTCATGAGCGTGCCTACGCTGCCACGAGCCAGGTCCAGCCGTCTCTGATCAGCACGTCAACTTCCTGGTTCCTCCTATCTCCCTAGGACACTCAGAGCTGGGGAGCGAGAGAGAGCGAGCGAGAGCGAGAGAGGGCGAGAGAGATAGTCACATGTGCTTGGTAGTGGTCTGACTCCTCCAGAAGGGAGGGGCCAGGGTAGGCCTGTCTTATCACTACCTGGGAGTGATTAACTCGGTTTGTCAAGAAAGAGACAGAGAGAGAAAGCAGAAAAAGCACAAATCTCTTCGGGCCAGGTGCGATCGATCGAGGGAGGTGACGTCTGGTTCCCAAGTCCCTGCCGCCACCGCGCCTTGTCGACGGAAGTCCCGCGGGCCCCCCCCCACCCCCCCGAGTCCAGCAGCACCTGAGAGGAATGGAGGGCGGCAAAGAGAGGATGGTGAAGGCGACCCATCGAAGGCTGCGGGGCCGACCGGTCCTTGTGAGGGCGTCAGTGCTGGCTAGGTAACCCCACCCGGGGGCCCTGTGAGAGGGCCCAGATCAGAACGCGTGGTAGCAGAGCTCAAAACCAGATTCAAACCAGAGTCGTTACCATGGGCGTGCGTATAGGAGGCGTTCAGGCTTCACGAAGCCGATCTTCCCTCGACCCACCATACCCGTTTCCTCTGGCGTGATGCTACTTGTTGTTATCCAAACTGGGAACCCGCCCCCCCGTCGCCGTTGGCTACCGTCTTGGTGTTTGAACGCGTTCTGGAACCTCCTGAACGCGGAGGCAGGTTCCCTTCCGAAGAGGTGCCGTTTCGGTCGTTCCTCCGTAAAAGCTGCGTCGCGGTGTGTGCGCGGTACGCGTCGCTGGAGCCTTAGGCGTGTGCTCTCAGAGGGGGCCGTCTGGTCATGCCTCTCTGGCTGCGTGCCAGCGACGCCAGGCCTCAGGGTGTTATCCAGCAGGCCTGGAGGGAGCCAGATAGCGCCAGGTTATCGCAGGACAAGGCTGGAACGGCACCAGGCCTGCAAAGGTGAGCTTGGGTAACCCGGTTGGTGTCGAGTGAGATCAGAGGCTGATGGAGAGATGGCACTGTAGATGTTCTCTGTGGTTTTTGGATGGGAAGTGCTCATTTGCATCATCAAGATCCGTGTGTGTGTGTGTGTTTTTGCATGAAGTTAAAGTGTCCTGCGTATTATACGGGGGCCGCAAAGCGCTCCCTCATTGGAAGCAGAAACAATAGGACATGTCATTCTTCGGTGTGTAGGCCAGGGTCTGAATCCTTTCATTGTTTCCAGACGCTGTACCCGTACGCTTTCGCTGGCGATGTATATCTGGGACCAAACCAGAACCGCTCTCCAATACTTTGGAGAGCTTTTCAGAGAACAGTCCTCTTCTGGAATCTCAATCCTTCAGTCCAAACCCCCCCCCCCCCTGACTCAATCTTGACTTGATGTTTACACTCCATCTGTTGAGTTTCTGGAGCATGGCGTATGGCCCTCCCACGAGGGGGGCCGTCGACAGCTTTCCTGTCCAGTCGGACCCTCGTGGTCGACTGACAAACACGGGAGCGGCCAGCGCACAAACCACCTGCCCGTCACCAGGACAACCGTCTCGCACCCGAACGTTTCCGAGGGCGTCGGCTCGAACTGGCTTAAGCGCGCGCGCGTGCGGGGGGGGGGTGCGCGCACCAACAAAGGCTGTGTTCAGCTCACGCCAAGACCACATCTGTGGCTGTGTATTTGAACACTGGGGATTTCTTGTGTCTCGTACTGAGGTGAAGGGGGGGGGGGGAGAACAGGGAGTTAGATAAGGCTGTTGAGTTGCACCCTGGGCTCCGGTTCTGTCTGCTATGTTGCTGCGCCCACTGTTAAAGATTAACAGAGAGCTATGTTGAGCAACATTCCTGCTCCAGTTTTTTGCCCTTTTTCCCCTGTCTCCCAAGACTGTACACAAAGTTGATAACACCTCTTTCTCTCTCTCTTGTCTCTCTCCGCTAGTGTCATTCAAGCACCGCTCCCACTACCCGTTGACAAGGTAAGTCTGTTCACCGACGCTAGTTTATTGTCTGCTTCTCTGTGTGTGTGAGACTTGTCGGTCTGAGTGTGTGGGGATCGAGGACTGTTGTCTTGCGTGTGTGATCTCACCGATGCAAGCGGGCCAGTGGCAGACGTGACGAGCGTGTGGCGTTTTGTGGCTGTCCACGGCAGACGCGTTGGCCACATTCGACGATGTGATCAAAAGCTGCCTTTGGCTTCAAGCGCCGTCAAGATGGTGCCCTGAAGTGTGTGTGTGTGTCTGTGGGCGGTTTTCAGGCCGTCTCATGCCTGCTTGTGTTTGTGCTACAAGGTTGTGCTATCAGTTTCGATATGGACCAGAGTTCATGAGGTGAATCAGATTCTGAGGTCATTCACCTCTCTCTTTGTCTTTCCCCCCCGCTCGGTCTCTCTCCCTCTCTCTCTCTATCCCTCTCTATCCCTCTCTCCCTCTCTCTCCCTCTCTATCCCTCTCCTCTGGTCTGAACGCTGAGAGAGAGAGCTCTGTAACATGCCTCAGTGTATGATGTCATCGTGCAGGGTGTAGTCGACTGCTTGTTGCTGTCCTCCTTCTCCCGTCTCCCTCTCTCTGGAGAAGACACTGCCAACCACTTCGCCCCGTGTCAACTCTCCCCTGCCCTTTTCCCTCATCGGAGGCGTGCCGCCTCTCACAGACTGCACAGTGTCATGGGGATGATGGCGTTCAGGACAGGCCCCAGTGGGTGTCACTCCCGACTCCTCCCAGAGGATCTCTAACTCTGAATGACTGTTCTCCCGGCCAATAAGACACTTGGATACGTCAGCTGAGGAATCATTTGAATGATTGGCCAGAACTGACATTTGGGACCTGTAGTGGTTTTGGATTGAATGGCGAATGACACCCGTCTCCTTTGCGCTGTCCCGCCTCGGAGCATCGTCCTGGCCCTGCTCCAGGATGAAGTTGGATAATGAACTCTCCTCCTTCCTCTCTCACATCCTGCTTGGGTTATATGTGCTAGCTAGCTTCCTCGCTAACGCTAACTCTCAACAGCATTAGACCAGTGGGGAGTTAAGAGACGCTGGAAAATAATGCTGCTGTCCCTACACCCAGAGCAGAGCGTAGTGTGTCTGTGGGGGGGGGGGTATTTCCTCTGGTGATTGGGATGTAAGGGGAGTCAGATGGCTGAGCGGTTAGGGAAGCGGGCTAGTAATCTGAAGGTTGCCAGTTCGATTCCCGGCCGTGCCAAATGACGTTGTGTCCTTGGGCAAGGCACTTCACCCTACTTGCCTCGAGGGGTATGTCCCTGTACTTACTGTAAGTCGCTATGGATAAGAGCGTCTACTAAATGACTTAATGTAATGTAAATGTGCAGGCTTCTCGGTTAGGACATTTAATCACATTACAGAACAGGCCCCAATCTAATTACAGCTGCTCCTTGTACTTTGGGTCCTTCACTGCTCCAGCTTGTCGCTCTCGCTCGCTCTCGTTCTCTCTCTCGTTCTCTCTCTCACTCATTATCTCTTTCATAATCTCTGTCTCACACACACTCACGCTCTCACATACCTTATTTTAGCCTCCACAAATTAAGATGCTCAGACTGGTGTCACATGGACACACCTCTGTCCTGCTGGCCTGCAGCCAAACTGGACTGAGACGGCCCCTCTCTCTCTGGTCCTGGGAGGAGGCCTGTAGAAACCACACAACTAGTCCCAAGCATACGCACGATTCATACTAGTCTCTTTTTAACCAGGAATTCTGTCTGTCATCGTTCATGGTCACTAGAGCTGATGGCAGCCCGGACGCTAAAAGGCAGTCTAGAGCATCTAAAGTGTCGATCTTGATCGATTCGTTGGCTGAGATTGACGTGCCGGGTGGCTGGACGGTAGCCCTCTGACTCGTGTGAGTCGAGGCAGCATGCTGATTGAAGGTTGACGTGATTTGGCGGATGTCACCTCTAACATGCAGTCCCAGTTGTGACCCAGGGCTGTGACCCTCGCGTCACACAGCCTCCTCAGCTGTGATCCCACCAGGGTCACACAGCTGTACACCCACTGAACTAACTAGATGTGTGTGTGTATGTGTGTGGTAATGTCTGAGCCAGAGGCTGGAGCAGAGGGCTTGTGATGGTTCAGACTGGGATGAAGGGGGCAGGGAGGGGTGAGGTGCAGCAGGGAGGCTATATCTGACTGCTGCATCTGACGCTGTCAATACTCCCCTGAGACATGGTGTGACTGAGGCTGTCTGGAGCTCCCCTCTCTCTCGCTCTAGCTCGCCCTCTCTCTAGCGCTCGCTCGCTCTCTCTCTCTAGCTCTCGCTCGCTCGCTCACACACACACACTCTCTGTGTGCTTGGGGTGCCTACCTTCCACTGTCTGGCCTGGGCAAGTGAAGGCCCCCTACACATCATTAAGGCTGACTGATCTGTATAATGTGTACCGTTTCTATATGTAATGGCCAGACACATACAAAAACCGTCTCTTTGGATAAACACGTCTGCTAACTGAAACATTTTTTATGTAAAAATAATATATAAATACATAACATTTTATTCAGTTAGCAGACGTGTTTATCCAAAGACGTTTTTTGTGTGTCTGACTTGTGCATGGATGGTTTTGGAAGTGTGTAATATGCAAATGACTCTGTCATCAACCGTGTGTGTGAGAACCAGTCTGGACCCTGCAGCTGACCTACCTAGCTGCTGTACCCGGGGGGCTGGTGTGTCAGACCAGACGCTAGCCTCGGCTAACCACTGTTCATCTCCTCTGCAGGTTGCTGCAAACACGCCCAGCATGTACTCTCAGGAACTGTTCCAGCTCTCGCAGTATCTGCAGGTATGGAGCCCCACTGCCCCCTACTGGCCCGCGAGCAGAGCCACCCTCTCCTCCTCTCACAGTTGTAGCTCCATGTAGTGACTGTAGTGTCTTCTATTTGATTAAGTAAAAGAAGATGAACTGAACTTCTTCTTTTTTATTGTATATGAAAAGCTCAGAGCTCAACATTTTGTCTGCATTTTTTCCCACTGCTCTCCTCCTCCGCCACCACCATGCTTCTCTCCTCGCCCCCTCGCCTCATTCCCTAACCTCTCCTGCCCCTTGTCTCCTCTTCCTCTCCCCTATCTTCTCCTGTCCTTATTCCTCCTCCTCTGTCTCCTCTCTATACTCCTCCCCTGTCTCCTCCTCCCCTGTCTCCTCCTCCCCTGTGTCCTCCTCTCCTGTCTCCTCATCTCCTCTTCTCCTGTCTCCTCGTCTCCTCCTCCCCTGTCTCCTCCTCAGGAGGCCTTACACAGGGAGCAGATGCTGGAGCAGAAGTTGGCCACTCTGCAGCGCCTGCTGGCCTCCACACAGGAGGCCTCAGAGAGCAGCTGGCAGGTACACCTCCCCACCGTACCGCCATACACGCTACACACACTCCAGACCAGGAGACCCCGCACACACACGCACTTTACACACACTCTTGTACACAGTGGAAATATATGTGCGTGCGTGCGTTGGTTCAATGCTGATGTGTGTGTTTGTGTGCGTCAGGCTTTAATAGATGAGGACAGGCTTCTGTCCAGACTAGAGGTGATGGGGAGCCAACTGCAGGCCTACAACAAAGTAAGACCCAGGACCCAGATCATGTCCAGTGAAGTTCTGCCTCATGGTTAACGCCATGACAACACCAGGCCTGATCTGACACCCCTCTCCTCCTTCTCTCATCCTCTCATCTCTCTCCTCCTTCTCTCATCCTGTCCTCTCTCTCCTTCTCTCATCGTCTCCTCTCTCTCCTCCTTCTCTCATCCTCTCCTCTCTCTCCTCCTTCTCTCATCCTCTCCTCTCTCTCCTCCTTCATCTCTCCCCCCCCCCCCCCATCACCATCCTCCTTCTCCATCTGCCCCAGAACCAAACAGAAGATGGCATCCGCAAGGAGCTGGTGGCCTTACAGGATGACAAGCACAGCTACGAGACCACGGCCAAAGAGTCCCTGAGGCGGGTCCTTCAGGAGAAGATCGAGGTGGTCAGGAAGCTCTCCGAGGTGGAGGTATGGGACACACACTCACGCGCACACACACACACACACACACACACACACCTGTATACACTTGAATACACCATGAACTGATGTAAACATGCACGCTAGTACACAAACAGGCATCCGCGTCCTCTTCAACATGGACACACACTCAAGACTGTAGATATTCATACAAGACCATGGAATAAGTGTGTGTGTGTGCGCATGTGTGTGTGTGTGTGCGCGCTGCAGAGGAGCCTCAGCAACACGGAGGACGAGTGCACCCACCTGAAGGAGGTGAACGAGAGGAACCAGGAGGAGCTGAGGGAGCTGGCCAACAAGTACAACGGAGCCGTCAACGAGATCAAGGACCTCACGGACAAGATCAAGGTGTGTGTCTGCTGGTGGACCAGGCTGGGGGGGGGGTCAATGTCAACAACACCCTCTGATAGTGTGTGTGTGTGTGTGCGCAGCTGGCAGAGGCCCGTCAGGAGGAGCTGACCCAGAAGGGGCAGCAGGAGAAGCAGGAGCTGCAGCTGAGGATGGAGGAGATGGAGGACAAGGAGCAGGCCCTGCAGGCTCGCATCGAGGCCCTGCAGGCAGATAACGACTTCACCAACGAGCGCCTCACCGCTCTGCAAGGTAGCCCCCCCCCCTCTCACACACACACACACACACGCGCGCCCTGGTTCTTCACAGCTTTTTGATATGTACATACACGTTGACACTATGACAAAGCCTCACACATTTCACCGCCAACTAACCTGCCCCCCCCCCCCCCCCACGCTCGCGTGTACACACGCACGCACACGTCCGCTGAGGTGTTTCTACTCCGGCGGGTGTTGGTTTCAGGGAGCTTGTCGGCTTGCGTGGCACCCAGACAGCGAATTCCCAAAACGGCATTGTTAGTCACCCCACACCATCTCTTCTACTTGTTGTCCATCTTCCAGTGCGGTTAGAACAGCTGCAGGAGAAAAGCATTAAGGATAACAACAGTTTAGGTGAGTCTTGGGGTCACACATCGCCCCTCCCCGCCCCCCCCCCCACACACACACACACACACACTCTCACACAGTGTCCATGCTGCTAACCCTGCATCTCTTCCTCTTCTACTGACGCAGCATGAACACTTTCGCGTCCGCTCCCCCCCCCCCCCCTCGCTCCTCTCTGTGTCCTGGTGGAGATCTCGTCTGGTCTCTGCCATTGCACAGGAGGCAGGGCCCCCTGACACGGGGCGAGTCCACCCCCCTGCTCGTCCTCCTCCTGGTTCTGTCTCCTGTTTCGTCCGGTGCAGCCCAGCTCTCCCGCTAAGGCACTTTGCTCTTTTTCTCACGCAAACGCAACACTGCTCTGTTCAGCATGCCCTCTTCAAGACCCCTCCTCTCACTGCTGTTACCGTGTCTGTTCCTCCTCCTCCCCCCCCTCCCCTCCCTTCCTCCAGTCTCACGTCTGTCTCTCTGTCTGGGGATCTCGGTCGGCTTGGGTGACAGGGTGACCGCCCGGGGGACCGCACACCTGGAGTCTAGCCTTCCCAGAGTTCACACATGCTCAGTGGAGATTCTCGACTCGCGTCGTCATGGTCCAGCACTCGGCTGGTGTAGAAGCCATCACTGGTGTTCCACTTGGTTGTCAGGGAGTTTAAATGTTGCCCAAAGTACCCAATAGAAGTCCACGATTAAAATAATAATAACAATACACACTGAAAGATGTTCATTTGCAGCATGACCCAAGTAGCTATTGGAGGGGGTCGTTTTTGTCCTGATCGTGGTCGTGTCGGATGGTTGGCGTGTGTAGGTGTGTGTGTGTGTAGGAGTGTGTCGGGCTCGGGGCGTGTCCTCAGCTGTGCTGTGTTTGTGTGACGTCAGCAGGGGGTCCAGATGAAGACGGCTCGTCCTCCTCCTCTGACCTCAGCACCCCGGAGGAAGACGGTACTAGTTCTGTCTCCTATGTCATGCCTGGTCCCACTGAGGGGGTCTGCTCTCCGCTCTCTCTCTCCAGCTGACTCCTGTCTGTCTCTCTCTCTCGTTCTGGCTCTCGCTCTTTCTCAAGCTGGCTCTGCCTTTCGCTCGCTCGCTCTCTCTCTCTCTTCCCCTCTTCCTCTCTCTCTTCCTCACTCTTCCCCTCTATCTCTTCCTCTCTCACTCTTCCCCTCTCTCTCACTCTTCCTCTCTCTCTCTCTCTCTTCCCCTCTCTCTTCCTGTCTCTCTCTCTCTTCCTGTCTCTCTCTCTCTCTCTCTCTCTCTCTCTCTCTCTCTCTCTCTCTCTCTCTCTCTCTCTCTCTCTCTCTCTCTCTCTCTCTCTCTCTCTCTCTCTCTCTCTCTCTCTCTCTCTCTCTCTCTCTCTCTCTCTCTCTCACTCTTCCCCTTTCTCACTCTTCCTCTCCCTCTTCCTCTCTCTCTCTCTCTCTCTCTCTCTGGTTTTGTTCTGTCTGGGTGCATCGGGAGTGTCTCAGTGTAAACATTCTTCTGGAGGCCCTGGACTTGTGGCTTTTTGTTTCTGCGGTGACTTGTAAGGTGGAAGCAGTGAAAAACTAACATTATAGCGTAAGTCCTAACCATGACAGTTCTGACCACCTCTGCGTGTTGACCGTGGTGTGGCAGGGGTCATGCTCTCGTAACACAAGTGCCGTTGAATGAGCTGCCGTCACAGAAGGGTCAGGGTTCTGGTTAGACCAGGAGATGCGGTCGCTCGGGCTGTTAAACACACAGGGTCTGGGGCCAGGGTCTGGGGCCAAGGTCTGGGGCCAAGGTCTGGGGCCAAGGTCTGGGGCCAAGGTCTGGGGCCAAGGTCTGGGGCCAGGGTCTGGGGCCAAGGTCTGGGGCCAGGGTCTGGGGCCAGGGTCTGGGGCCAGGGTCTGGGGCCAGGGTCTGGGGCCAGGGTCTGGGGCCAGGGTCTGGGGCCAGGGTCTGGGCGTAAACATGGCCGCTTCACGTTTAGGGAGGAGGTCTCCCTGCATCTCTGACGCTCCAGCTGCTCAGGGTGGTCAGCCACAAGCCTCAGCCCGCACCTCTGCTCTGGAACAAAACTCTGGACCCTGTGACACAGCTCTGGACACTGTGGCCTGACTGACTCCATGTCCTCAGAGTGTGGCAGCTGTCGGCATGACGACACTCTAAAGTTTTAGTCCTAGGCGGTTTGAAGGGGCATATTTTTTTATATTTAAGGTGGACGTTTGATCCCAGGTGCCTTGAAAGACGTTCCATGCCGGTCACAAACAGAGCGACCTTGAGGGTCTTTGAGGGAGTGGATGACTGATCTGAGTGACCTGCGTGTGAGCGCGTTGAGGGAGCGCAGTCCTCCATAGACGCAGACCGAGAGGGTGCTCTCTGAAATGGGTCCCGCCTCTCGTTGTGATTGGCTCGGCCGGTTGGCCAACTGAGAGAGCCGTGAGGGAGGAGGGGAGGTGGGGGTGGGGGGGGGGTGTCTGTCTGTCTCTGTCTGAGCCTTCTGCATCTCTGTCTGGCCCCTTGTTCCATGTCTGTTCATGATGTCCCCATAGAGCCTGTGTGTATCCTGTATTTGCCCCTTTTTTTATATACCTCAGCTGTTTACTTACCCTTCTGACTGGAGGATGTTCTGCTAATGTTAATATTTAATGGAAGGTTTCTCTTTTTCTGTTAGACCACTATCTATTAAAGAGTGGAGGGGACTGCACTATTATCCAACATTACATTGAGTGCCAGCGTGAGTACACCAGACTTCTTTCCACTGCTTCTCTTCAGACAGACCAGAGACACAAGCAGACAGACAGACAGACCAGAGAGACAGCGCAAAGAGAGAGAGGCAGACAGACAGACAGGCCAGAGAGACAGCGTAGAGAGAGAGGCAGACAGACAGACACAGGCCACAGAGACAGCACAGAGAGAGAGAGGCAGACAGACAGGCAGGCCAGAGAGACAGACAGGCCCCTTAAGGCACCCAGGGAGAGTGACCTGGCCCCATGACCTCAGACAGACATGTTCTCTCTTTACTGTCAGTGGGCCTCGCCATGTGAGTGGGTTCTTCCACTGCCATCACCATTAAAGTGAATGGTTCTGTGCTTCCCCCCCCCCCCCCCCCCCCCCCCCCCCCCCGAGAAAAACAACAACAGCAATTTAATCAGCTTTGACATTTGACGCTGCTCTGTTGACGTGTGCTTTGAGTTGGACTACTCGGCTCTCGATGACGTGAACCAACAGTGGGCGCGCTACGCTGCTGTGCTTTCGAATGCTAGCCTACGGTACAGACAGCCAACATGTGAACCTAGTAAAGAGTCAAGCCCTAGTGCAAGAGTACAAATAAGCCTTTCTTTAAAGAGCATTCTGCGGAAAAAATGCACACAAAGAAGTTAAAACTAAGCAAATCTAGCGTAACAGGCCACCAGGAGGAGCGTGGTGGAGAAGCCGCTAATGCTAATGAGCTGAAACGGGACACGTCTTTGTGTCGCAAGCACAAGCAGGGACCCTGGAACGTAGGTAGATGGCGGATGTACGGTGAAAAAGAAACTTGACTGTGGAAAAAGCAGAGAGGCTTCGATTCCTGACAACAGCCACGCAGTGGGAGGTTGTTCTCAACAGCGGAGGCCTTGTGAATGACCTGTCACGGTCGAATGGATACCGTCTGAATGGCCCATTGTAAACAGTCAAGCATTGTTATTCAGGCGTTCTAAAAAAAAATTTCAATATGCATATTCCGATATGGCTATCATTTTCTTTCCTTGTGCCTGTCTTATAATGAAGCGCGTGGGTTCCAGGCTTGACCAACCGATTTGAGGATAAAACCAAACTCTAGATGAAAATATCAACCGTCTGCAGGGTTCATCCTGGTACCCACTCCCAGGATCCATATGGGTGCTTCCCTCCTAGTCCAGGTTTCTTCATCTACTACCTTCTGTGAACTACCTTCCTGTGAGAGAGAGTGTTGTACGGTCCTAACCATGAAGGCACATGCTGTAGGACATGGTTGCTGTAGAGGTGGTCTAGCAGCAAAGGTTGTTTCTTTTCTGGATGACCCTGGACCCCCGCCGCCCCCAAATGGGCCGGTCCTGCAGGTTAGGATGTATCATAACCTGCTGTACCTGGGCTGTCTCAGCGGGGGGGGGGGGTGCTGCTGCTGCATGGCGTCTCCTAACTTCCCTAACGTCCCTGGATGGATTAACCCCCTGGCTCCCCTCACTCACGCGTGGTCTGTTTGAGAGGACGTAGGAAGTGGCTCTGCTAGGATACGGTCGACCCGTGGCTTCATGTTCTCGAAAATGGGCCGCTTTTGGACGAGGGGCTAAAATGCAAACGCCTCGGCAATCCACACCTGGCATCCAATTGGTTGATACGTTTGACTCATTTAGTTGGGGCTATGAAGGAAAAAAAACCACATTTGAATATGCACGATGCCACAGCAAAACACGCTATGATGATATACAGGATGTAGACAGTGATGTCATGCAGGAGGTTGAACAGCATCATCATCATCGCCTTCATGGCCTCCTCTCACTGCCCTCCGTGTCCCCTCCACAGCCGTGATGCAGCTGAAGGATGCCGTGGGCTCGTCGCTACACAAGCTAGCCAACTTTGACGGTAAGCGGTGTGGTTGCTGGAGGTGCCTGTGTCACTCGGTCACTCGCAGTAGAAAGCTGGCCGAGACCGTGCTGCTTTATTGGTCATGTGTAGCTAGCATAGACCATGCTCTGAGGGAAAGGTCAACCCTATCCAAATATGTTCAGCAGGTGTGCCCTTTGATAGGTCAGTGTTCTTCTCAGAAACTATTTGAATGCTCCATTTGAAGGAACTGAAGGTTGTAAGGATGGGCGACGCGCGTGCACACGCTCGCACACGCTCACACACACACACACACACACACACACACACTCACCTACTCTTAACCTAATTAGCAGTCTACTGACAAGACATCAGTCCTATTTGTATCTGATGGCTTAGCATGCTATGCTTCCCCAATGAGTATAATTAAACAACGACAATGTTTGTCCATTCAAACACTGTATTTTCATCATATATGGAAGACTGAGGTAGAGTGTCAGGGAAGGGAGTTTCCTCACATCCTATTTTAGCCTTTTCTATTTGTGAGCGGTGACAGGATGAGCACCCTGCGACGATGACTCAGCTAGCTCTGGAGCAGCCTACTCTCTCCCGCTCTCTCTCCCTCTCTCTCTACCGCTCTCTTTCCCACTCTCTTTCCCGCTCGCTCTCTCTCCCGCTCTCTCTCTCTCCCGCTCTCTCTCTCTCCCGCTCTCTCTCCCGCTCTCTCTCCCGCTCTCTCTCCCACTCTCTCCTACTTTCTCTCCCACACTCTCTCTTACTCTCTCTCCCCTTCCCTCTCTCCCTCTCTCTCTTCTGACTGTTTGAGCCATGTCCAATGAGGTCTGAAAATGCACCTTTTCATACTCTACATGAACTGTCATTTTATCTAAGGATTGACATTTAACCGCTGTATTACTGTTAACCAATAGCACAAAAAATGATCTCAAACACAGATGAAGCTGTTTTATTTGACGACACAGTCCCTGGAGATCCGTCTAGAGGTCCTGTCTGGTGATGTATGTTGTGTAACTGTCCTGGACCAGACTGGTCTAATCTTCTGATGTCTTGTTCTTCAGATGTCATAGATGCTCACCTCCAGAACAACCAGACGGCAGATGAGGACAGTTTGGCCAGTCCAGACAGACTCAAAGGTAAACACTCAACTGTCTACGTTCAACAACAGGGGTGGATTTGGCACCCGCCTGTCGCTACTGTGGCTAACAATTTAATGCCACAGTGGTGGCATTAGACTGACATATTTATTTGCCATAGTTTATCGATGCCTCGCAGTATGTTGGTCACTAATGTAAAACTGAGTACATCAACTGCGGATGGTGAGCCCCCCAAAAATATTTTTCTCAAAGTCAACCACGTGACCTGATGAACCCTGCCTCTCACACACACAGCACCTGATGAACCCTGCCTCACACACACACAGCACAGATGAACCCTGCCTCTCACACACACAGCACCTGATGAACCCTGCCTCTCACACTCAGCACCTGATGAACCCTGCCTCACACACACACAGCACAGATGAACCCTGCCTCTCACACACACAGCACCTGATGAACCCTGCTTCTCACACTCAGCACCTGATGAACCCTGCCTCTCACACTCAGCACCTGATGAACCCTGCCTCACACACACACAGCACAGATGAACCCTGCCTCTCACACACACAGCACCTGATGAACCCTGCCTCACACACACACAGCACCTGTCTAAGCGCTCCTCTCTGTACCGTGTGGTTCTACATCTGGCGTGGCATCATAAGATCCTGGGCTCCTCTATCCCCCGGAGATTACGGTCTCAGATTATTGCGACTCAGATTAGCACCGCTGCCCTGCCGCACAAAGAAAGGCTGGCGTAGGTCCAGGGTAATCCTGCGGCTGGCCACACAGTGGCTGGACACGCCACTAATGAGGCATGCTGGGACACCGTCATCCCAGTAGCCCCGGGGCTTATTTTAGAGTCAAACCTATGTCGGTTTTCCGTCTCCTCACGCCTTTCTCGCGCACTGCCACCGACCGGGCCCGCGTGACTCCGTGCTGTGTGGTGGCACGAAAACAAACGTCCGCTCCCAGCAAGGCTTAGCCCAGACCCACATTCGGGTGTGCCTAAACAGTCGTAGCCATTGTTGTGGCTTTGAAACACCGCCTGGACATTTTTTCCCCACCTCATCCCGCATACCAAAGTGGTCGAGCACTATTGCTGAATTTACAAACGACCTGTTTTGGGCCCAATGGGGTTGTGGGTGGGTGGGTGGGTGGGGGCGACCCTCTGGGACCCCCAGGACAAAGGCCTGACCAGGCTGCTATTTTAGCAGCCAGCTGCCCCCCCCCTCCCATCCCAGAGGCAGGCAGACCCGCAGCTGATGACCATGTGTGGGGGAACATGGTCCTGCAAAAGGGAGGACCAAACCATTATCACCCAGCAGGATCTCATTAGTCCCCACTGTCTTGACATGCATCAGTATCAAGAGTGAGAGAATCATGTCTATAAGTAACGCTTCTTGCGTGTATTTATAGTCCCCTTCGTTTAACACACGCTCTGTGGTGAGAGTGTGGCTGAGACTGTGACTGCCGCCCCCCCCCCCTCTCCTCATCTGAATGGTACGTCCCTTTCTCCTGTAGAAAACACCATAGATGCTAAAGAGTCGGACATGTCAGACACACTGAGCCCCAGCAAGGACCGCAGTAGCGACGACACCTCAGGTACACAAATTTCTCTTCCTTTCTATAGAAATATAGAAATACTTTGATGTGTTTTACTGGTACCATACCTTTTGTTATTAGTAACTATTGTAAAAAAAAAAAGAAAAGAAAAAAAGAATGCTAGTTGATTTATCTACTTAATAAAAAAATGTAATTGGAAAAGAGTACTTAACTACCTTAGGTTCTTTTTTTTTTATGTATAGTTATACAGATAATAGATCCTAGATTTAATTTGTGTGTGTGTGTGTGACACTGCCCCTCAGTTCCAGTGTGTAATATGTGGCCAGTGCAGGGATAACAGTTGTTTTCAGAAGGCTCTCTGACTAGTCCAGGGTTGACTAGCGTGACTGACCACTAGTAGATCCATAGTTCAGACGACTGTGTGTGTGTGTGTGTCGATTTTGTTTTCCACAGCATCCATGGACTGGTGCCAGGTGGGTTGTGTGTGTGTGTGAACTGTGTGCTCTCTCTTTCTCCCCCCAGACGGGAACATGGACGAGCAGGAGCTGAACGAGCCTCAGAACAGGGTGGCACTGCTCAAAGGTACGTCACTGCTGCTCACCTCCTCCTGTCTCTCACCACGGTGACCGGCCCTGTGTTCACGTGAGCCCACGGCTCCATCCCCTCCTGTGGTCCGTCAACCACCAGTCACAAGGTAGTTTGCGGTCTTCAGCAGTGTTGGATTCAGTGTAACGTGGGACATTGTTAGTGGACGTCAGAGGCTGTTTGGTGGACCACCAGAGCCTGGCAGGGCGTGGCATCAGGAACGAGCCACGACCATATATGGAGTGGTTCTGGGAGGAGTGGTGTTGGAAACTCCACTTCAGTCTGGCTGGTCCTGCCAGTCCTGTCACTGACGGAGGAGAAGGAATTCATGTTCAGGTGTTTGTTTGTTTTGAGGAGGTTGGGGGGCAGATCTGGAGTGATCCGAGCCCTGGCGTGTTCCTGCTTTCTCCCCTCATCCCTCTCTGATCCCTGCAGCTGTCCTTGCCCATCCCTGGAGGGAGGGAGGGGTGGAGGGGCGTGTGGGTGGAGGGGCGTGTGGGTGGAGGGGCGTGTGGGTGGAGGGGAATGGTGGGTAGCACAGAGACACTGGGAATGTAAACCTATTAGAGTGTAATTAGTAAGGGGAGCCTGATGGGACTCTCACAGCAGGAGGGTCACGGATTGCCACACACACACACCCACCTTTATCCATGTTGTGTGAGACCTTTATCCATGTTGTGTGAAGAGCAGCCATGCTACACAAGAAGGCAATCCTGTTCACACACCAGTGGTGCGTCAGCTGCTGTTGTGTGTCTTGGCGTGCCATTCAGCATCCCTACCACCAGGGGGTACCGTCTCCTGGGTCGGGAGGACGCGCAGGGTTTACTCACCACACAGCTGTGACCCAGTTCACCTCAATCAGCCTGATACTGTTCACAGAGCCAAAAACTCCCATTAAACTGATTTGGCTAGAAAGCGTCCCTCTCCTGTGAGGGATAATGAGGGAGGTTGAGGGCAGCCCTGTGCGTGGATAGGCTTAGAGAGAGGAGCTCTTTGACAGAGGGTTACGAGACGCGGTATTGGACTGTCTGTTACGAGACCATCTCTGAAAGCCATTGTGGATGTATGGTACTTGGCGAGTGGATAATTCCACTTGGCGCTGTGTGGTGTGAAACATCTTTAGTTCTGGGTCAGAGAGAGTTAATCCCCCGTGTGTGTGTGTGGGAGAGAGAGTGTGTGTGTGCGCACTTAGTGCTTGGTGCTGCGGCTAACTGCGCTCTGAGGTCAACCACCACTAGGTCCTCAGGTGAAGGACATCATTTACACTCTGTCTCGCCTCACACAATAGAATCCTATCGAACTATTTGAACTTTCTAGAACAACTCCACCTCCTCCACACACACACACCTGTGCTTCCTGACCAACTGTATCTGGAGGGCAGGAGTGTGTGTGTGTGTGTGACTCACCACATGTGACTCAGAAGGATGGTGCGTGTGTCATCCTCGCCCCCTCAGCCGTCGTCTCCTGTTCTCAGACGTGGCTGTCCGGGGGACGATCACCTGGGGAGGCCAGGGGTCACTGAAAGGTCACACACCGTCACTGCAACCCCGGGGCTGTGCACTAGAGGGAGACAGTGGTCCTCACTGGGTTTATCAGGAAGCTGGCTGGACATTGCTCACAACTGCCGTAGAGCCCTGAAATGTAGTTGATCAGCCTGTAAGGCTTTCGTTGAAATGCAGGCATGAAACTAGTGGAGTCTTGTGTTGAGAGAGGCTCTTTAGTTCTGGCTCAGTGATGCAGCGTCTCCCACAAGCCCCTCTGGCCCCAGCAGGACCCAGCCAGGAGGGGGAGGAGAGACACTCTGCTGGGTCTGGGTCTGGCTGCCTCCATGTCTGCCTCCCTGCCCTGCCCTGACCCCAGGCACAGTCCCTCACAATGGACCTGCTGAAACCCTGCTTCCTCACCCTGTATGCACATACACACACACACACACAAACCACTCCGGACTCCAGGATTAGCTGAATCCTGTTAGGGGAAAACCATCATTACCTCATCACACCACTGGGCAGCCAAATGGCAAAGACCAGGGTCCTGTCCTGAAGCTGGTCATGTCTCTGGCTGGCTCCTCACACTTACATTCACTCACTTTTCAGTCAGCAACCTTCCAGTACTGTAATGGTGTACGCTCAGGCGAGCTTGTCTAGATGGGCTTTCAAACTCGCTTCTCTTCTCCAGTGCTATTTCATCCTACAAGAGGAACTGTCTTAAGTCAAATGTCCGACAAAACCGTGTGACCTAAGCAAGGCTCTATCCTGAGGAATGACGTCATAAAATAACAAGCACACTGCTGTTCCACACAGGCTTTTACGATAGTTCCCCCCAGACCACCGTCAGCCTCTAGGAGTAGCCTCCCTTTCAGCCTCTCTCCAGTAGCAGCCTCCCTTTTTAGCCTCCCTCCAGTATCAGCCTGAGCACAGTAGCTGAACCAGGCCTGCCTCTAATCTGTGGGGGCCTGGGCCCACCTCTGTGGGCAGCAGGGCTGTTTCCATCAGGGCCCACTCTGTGGGCAGCAGGGCTGTTTCCATCAGGGCCCACTCTGTGGGCAGCAGGGCTGTTTCCATCAGGGCCCACTCTATGGGCAGCAGGGCTGTTTCCATCAGGGCCCACTCTGTGGGCAGCAGGGCTGTTTCCATCAGGGCCCACTCTATGGGCAGCAGGGCTGTTTCCATCAGGGCCCACTCTGTGGGCAGCAGGGCTGTTTCCACCAGGGCCCACTCTGTGGGCAGCAGGGCTGTTTCCATCAGGGCCCACTCTGTGGGCAGCAGGGCTGTTTCCACCAGGGCCCACTCTGTGGGCAGCAGGGCTGTTTCCATCAGGGCCCACTCTGTGGGCAGCAGGGCTGTTTCCATCAGGGCCCACTCTGTGGGCAGCAGGGCTGTTTCCACCAGGGCCCACTCTGTGGGCAGCAGGGCTGTTTCCACCAGGGCCCACTCTGTGGGCCACATTGTTCAGTGTCCTGGCTGGCACGCAGTCTAAACCCCTCCAGGATTAGGGGCCTTAAGACTGCCCTGGTATGCGTGCCAAGGTGTGCCAGGGAGTTAGAGAGGTATTGTGTGCGTGTTTGTTTTCTAGTCTGTCGGTAAGGCAACCGATGTTAAAATGACTCGCCCCCCCAAAGTAAGATTAGTGTGCACTCGTGTGTGTGTGTGCCTTGTGTTCAATTGCAGGGGCATGTCTCTGGAAAGACGTCATTTTATTTTGTTGTTTATTGTATCTGTCAGTGAGATGACCTCTATAAATAGAGGATACATGCAGTGGGCCCTCTGCTCTATAATTGTGTAAAATGTTTGATCGTGAAAGCCTCGCACGCCTCGCAGCAGCATCACAGAGCGGCCTGCTCTGTCATTAGAGCGGATCACAAGGTGACACACAGTGTCTCTGCTTTGATATCCACCCAACTCTCCACACGCGGGTCAAACCAGCCCTCTGCTGGGGAACAGGGGTTACAAGGTGTTTCACCAAGGGGCATGCGGTGTGAATTGCGGTCAATCATATCTCTTTAAAGATGTCTCTTTTTTTGCACCCAGCCTAGCTACCGCTATCGTGTTTTACCTAGGGGGGGGGGGGGGGGGGTTGCCATACCGACCCTCTCTCTGTTGAGACACTAGAGGAGGCTGTGGCGCTGGCTCCAGTGTGGGTTGTGGTCCCGGGGAGGTCAGTGGAGTGCCAGCGTTGGGGCTGGCTGCCTCCCTGGCCCGGGCAGGCCTGTCACAGGCCCTCCAGGCTCATTAGCACGCTGCTGCTGCTGCTCGCTGCTGATGATGACAGGAGCCAGGGGAGGGTTTGATCAGCCCTGTTTGGATTACATGTCCTCTCATCACTGGGATGGCAGCACTTCAGAGAGGAGGGTTAGGTGGTGGTGGGGGGGGGTTTGGGCGGTGGAAAGGGGGTTTACATTAGATCATAGACTTTCGTCCCGACTTTCATTCCAAGGAGTTTACCCCCCCCCCCCTCTTCCCATAGAAGGAAGGGAGCCAGGCCACAAGAATAACAGTGGGGGTGCGCCAACCTCCTCAGTGGCCTTGGTGTGGCGGCGGTGGGGTGGGGGAGAGAGCAGAGCGGAAAAGAGAGACCGAGCGGAAGGGGAGAGGGATACCTCGCCGACCGCGGCTATAAACAGCCCAGGATGACATAAGCCCCAACATCTGGCCATGGAAGCAGAGCTGGGACGGTCGTTCGGTCTCTTGAGGAAAGGGGGGGGGTTGGGTTTGGGGGGAAGCACGCGGATTCCCATTGGACAGCTATGTTCCAGACCACGTCAAGCTCTCGCTGGGATAGGCTGGTTTGGTCGCAGTGTGCGGAGCGAGATGCCCCAGGGTTTAAAAATAAATAAATGCCCCTCTCCACCCCTCCCCTCAAATGTAGAGGAGCTTGACGGTTGAAAGGGGTGCCTGGACAAAGGTTATGTTGTGTGAAGCGTGTGCTTAGTGTGCACTGTGAGGGGAATGTGACGTGGGCCCGTAGGCCTGACAGAGACCTCAGTGAGCCCAACACTACCGTTTCATAATCCCCCTGTCAGCTGGGTTAGGTCATCATTACCACACACACACACACAAACACACACAGAAGGCAAGTATCATGAAATGGCCGTTGAACCATGGTCTCTCTCTCTTTCTGTCTCGGTCTATCTCTCCCTCTTTCTGTCTCTCTGCCTCTGTCTCTCTGCCCCTCTCTCTCTTTGTCTCTATCCCTCTTTATGTCTCCTTCCAACTGTCAGTCTCGCTGTCCCTTTCCCCCCCATATGGCTCATCTCTTGTCGCCCCCCCCCCCCCTCCCCTCCCCCCTCTGGTGGGAACAGCAGTGAGGTCATCAGAAGCAGATCTCTCCGGGGCTGTTTTTAATCTCCACCTCGTCTGAAAGATTCACTCATATAACGGACCTCTGCAATGTTTCCCATGTGGGCGCTTGTTGATCCGACTGGTTTAATGCCTAAACTCTTTTTTTTAAATGACAAAAACACACCCGCCCGAGCAAGTAATTGTATTGTGCGCGCACACACGTTACCTAACACACAAGTTATTTCAAAGGGCCGTGTTGCAAGTTATTAATAGTCGAGAATGACGATGAGTTGTACTTCCTGTGTGGCCCAGGCTTGACCCCAAGCCACGGCCCACATCTCCCAGTCTCACAGCTAGCCTCTGCAGGACTACACACACACACACAGTTATGGAAAACGACAGGGTTGTCTACTATTGTATGTGGGAGTATTGAAACACAGAGAGCAGACAAACCATTTCTGTGTCTAACCCTGTGTGTGTGTGTGTGTGCGCGCAGACGAGCTGCGCAGGGCCAACCTGGAGCCCGGGGACACGGAGCAGGTGATCAGCCACCTCCACAGAGAGCTGCTGGAGGCCCAGGAGCTGGCCAACACTGGCAAGCAGAGGTGTCTGGAGCTCCAAGGTACTGCTGACCCCGAGTAGAGGAGACCCTGGGGGGGAGCGGGGCGGGGTGGGGGTGTCCATGTTGGGAGTTCTCCTGGAACTGATTGATGTGTAAAACTGTGAGGTGTTGCGCTTAGGCTTTCATTTCGTGGGAGAGCTTTCACTGGAGTTGAGGGATGTGTCCAGGGTGTGTGTGGCCCGGGTCAACCTGTGTTGTTGTTGTCCCAGCTCTGCTGGAGGAGGAGAGGAGGAACAACAGGCAGCAGACTGAGGAGTCTGCCAAGCAGATCCAGTACCTGCAGAGTGAGTGTCAAGTAACACACACACACGTATATCAAATGCTCCCACATTCCCACTCTCTATCACCACGCCCTACTCCTCCTCCTCCTTCACACACACACACACAACATCATCTAACGTCCGTGCGCGCGTATGTGTGCGGTGCAGCCCAGCTGGGGAAGCTGCAGGCGGACATGGAGGCCCTGCGGGAGCAGCGGGAGAGCACCCTCAGCAGCACGCGGGAGGAGCTGTACAGCGCCCAGGAGGAGGTGCTGGTGCTGCGCCACGCCATGGAGGCCGCCGCGGCCGAGCGCGAGCGCGACATCGCCGCCCTGCAGGGCGACCTGGGCGGCATGAGCGGCGAGCTGGAGCGCTGGCGGGCGGCGGCGCAGCAGTACGAGCGGGAAATCGAGGCGCTGCAGGCCACCTTCCTGCAGCAGAGCCAGCACCAGCAGAGGGCCAGCCGGCTGCAGGGTAAACGGCCACCGAGACGCGCGCTGTGGGGAGCTGGTTGTGTGAGAGGGGAAATAGGGGGGGGGGGGGGGGACAGGGGGGGACAAGAGAGGCTAGAAAACAAGTTATTTAAGGCGTGGTGAGAGAGACGCTCTTTTGTTGACTGAGTATGAAGAGTCTACTTTTGGAAAATGCTTAGCGGCTCTTTATTGAAATGAAATCCCTTTCCTGTGTGTGTGTGTGTGTGTGTGTGTGTGCGCGCGCGTGTGTGTGTCCTCAGATGAGCTGGAGAAGCTGCAGAGGGACTGCTGCGGGCTGCAGGAGGAGTGTGACGGCCTGCGCTCGGAGAAGGGCTCCCTGCTGAGCACACTGAGCCGGCTGGAGAGCGAGCTGGACAGGTGGGGGCTCGTCGCGCGCTGGCCCCGCCATGACTCGGCCTCCTCCTGGGGCTGGGAGGGGGGGAGGCAGGGGGAGGGGGCTGAGATGGGGAGGGAAAGGGAGGGAGGGAGAATTGGAGGGAGAGGACAGGATGGTTGGAGAGAGCAAGAGTCAACTCATCAGTGTGGGTGGAGTGCTGACTGTCCAATAAAGTGTGTGTGTGTGTGTGTTTGAACTCTACCACCGTGCAGACGGGGAGCAGGCTGACTGACACAATAGATTATGCTTAGTGTTACTCAACCTCTGACACATACTGTCTCACACACCACACACACCCTTCTGTGAAATGCAGTGGGCTCAGCCAGCTCCTGCCCCCCCCCCCCCGCCCCCTCCCTCCTCCCCCCCCCCCCCCTCCCTCCTCCCCCCCCTCCCTCAGCAGTGTGTTCTCCTGCTCTGGGCCTGGTGCTGGCTCAGGGTGCTGGCACAGGGTGCGACACCTGTCTGCTCCCCTACAGGAGAGCCCAGCTCAGCAGACAGCACATCATGGCAAGGAAACGGAAGCTCTCGGTCACATTAAAGGGCTGTGTGTGTGGGTGTGTGTGTGTGTGTAACAAAGGCAGTCTGTTTGCGAGACCCTCTCCCAGACACTTAATCGGTCTAAGGGGAAGCATGAGGAGGAGGGTGTGTGACAGACAGAGTGGAGTCCTTTGTTACTGTACACCTGTGGTTCTCCTCTGGTAGAGCCCTCTGTTCAACACTATCAGTTACACAGAGAGCGTGTTCTCCACTCTGCTCTCAGCCACAGGGCCAGATGTCGTCCCAGGTGTCTCTTTGGACTGTCCGTCATGGCTGGTGGGGTCAGGTGACCATGGGTGTCCGAAGACGCCAGAAATGAATACATGTTACGGCGGTGCTGATGAGGAGAAACGTGATGGGGCTCCTTTTTAACAGCATCCCCCTCCTTCCTTCACCTCCCTCCCCTCCCCTCCCTCAGCTCGCGGGAGCAGAGTGCCAGTCTGAGCAGCAGCCTGAGGGTTCTGGAGCAGAGCCAGGGGGCGCTGGAGAGCAAGCTGGGCTCCCTCCAGGACCAGCACCTGCAGGACGCCGCCCAGCTCCAGACCCAGCTGGCCCAGGCCGACTCCCGCACACACAGCCTGCAGAGGGAGGTGGGTCTCACGCACACACACACAGACAGCCTGCAGAGGGAGGTGGGTCTCACGCACACACACACACACAGCCTGCAGAGGGAGGTGGGTCTCAAGCACACACACACACACACACACACACACACACACAGCCTGCAGAGGGAGGTGGGTCTCACACACACACACACAGACAGCCTGCAGAGGGAGGTGGGATCTGACACACACAGACACATCCAGACACGTACGGCGTTCCAGCTTTGCTCATGTATTGTGTCTGTTTTCGTGCGTGTTTGTGTGTCCTGCAGTACGAGGACACCCAGAGCCTCCTGCTGGACCTGAGGGAGCGCTACGAGAGGACGGAGCAGGAGAAGCGCAGCATCAACGAGGAGCTGGAGCAGTGCAAGGTCAACCTGAAGCTGCTGCTGGACAAGGGCAAGAACGTGAGTGTCTCTCTCCCTCCCTCCCTCCCTCCCCCTCTCTCTCTCTCTCTCACACACACACGTACCCGGAGCCTCTTGATTCCTGTCAGTGCAGTCAGCAAGCAGGAGGAGGGAACCGAGTCAGCAACTGCCTCCGTCCCTCCTCACACCCACACACCTCCTTGGCAGCCTGCATCAAGATCAACAGGAGCTGGATGATGGAGTAGCTGGTGACTGGAGAGCAGGGGGAGGGGCTATTGGCCTGAAGGGCTGAAAGACTGATGTCATGGAACCTGTCAGGAAGATTTGGCAGACGTGCAGGCACTCAACTTTTGCAATACCCTCTGTGATTATCTTCCACGTTTCCAATGGGTTTTATTTCCAAATGGGGTTGGCACGCGTTTTGGGTTTTGTACCTTTTTTATATGTTTTGTGTGTGAAACTAAATCCAGTAACTGGACGCTAAACGCCTCCTCTTAGTATTCAACACGCTTGGGTCCTGAGCCAACTGGCCTCTCCTGGGGCCTTCACCTTACTGAGGGGTCCGAGTGTGTGCCTGAACCATAACCCCACTGGTGCTGTAGCTGTCCTCCACAAGCCCTGAACAGCCGGACCTGACTGAGCCCCTCAACACAAGCCACTGCTCTCCCCTTAACCTCAGTAACCTACAGCCTGTCTAACCTACAGACGGAGCACGCACACACACACACACACATGCACGGAGGAGGAGATTTCCCAGCCCCTCTAACTTGATCCAGATTAGAACTGTTATTGAGGAGACCCGAGGTGATGAACTGTCCCTGTCCGTCCAGCTGTTAGATGTGGAGATGCGCGTCTGTGGCGTTGCGCGCTCTTTCTCTCTCTCTTTCTCTCTCTCTCTCTAGACGTCATTAATGTTGCCATAGTACCCGTCCCTCCTTTGTTACTCTGATTCAGGTGTCTCCCCATCCCTTCTTCCTCTCCCCTCCTTTTTTATTTTACTGTAGAATGTCCTTCCGGGTCCCCCCCCCCCCCCTGTTTTAAGTCGTTATTTTCTTCGTTGCCTAGTTATAATTTTAAAGGTTGATTCTTGTAATATCCCTTCCCTCCTCTAGCCATCCATATTGCAGCCTGTCCAAGCCATTTTCATCGGCCTTATCCTGGCTTTGCTGTATTGGTGCTTCGGCCAGTTGTGGTAGAAAGGTACATGGCGCTACTGTCCAGTTGGTGTCCGTGCGTCTTGTGTGTGTCGAACGTCTCCGCATCTTCATCCTCCTCCTCCTCCTCGGGTGTCCCTCTAACCCCCACATGCATGGCTCCACCACCCAGCGTCTCTCTGCGCTGCTTCCGCTGGGACACGCGGGGAGCCGCCCGGCTCCCCTCCGCCTCCACCCCTCATCTCCACTCCCATATCTACATATACGTTTTTGTCTTGCTCGCTTCACTGACTCCGATCGGTCGTTTTGCTTTATTATTTTTTCTTTTAACTCTTCATTCCCCCCCCCCCCCCCCCCCCCCCCCCGTTTCTTGCTGTCGACGGTCATACTGTTTCTCCTGTCTCCATTGGTTCCTCTTCTGAGTAGAAACACGGCTCTTCCTGGTTTCCGCTGGGGGGGAAAGGAAAGCCCTGTTTTCCACTTCCTCTCTCTACCATGGGGTGACTGGCTCTAACTAGGATCTCCCGCACCTCTGTTTTTAATCTAATTACCTCCATCTCTCTCGCTCTCTCTCTCTCTCTCTCTGTCTCTGTCTCTGTCTCTCTCTCTGTATCTCTCCACCCTCTTGCCTTTGCCTAGGCAACCTGGTTTTTTTTTTTTTTTTTGTCTCGCAATAACCTTATTCTGTCCATGTGTGTCTGTCTTCCTCCTCCCCCCACCCCCACAGAGCCCCTGGAGCCCCTGGATCCCGGTGCTGGCTGTGATGGTTGCTGTGACGGCGGCCGTACTTTACCCCAACCTATCCAAGAGCAGCAGCATCTGATGATGACGCCTTCCCTGACACACACCCCCCCCCCCTCCTCACCTGGCTCCATGTCCTCCACACTCCCCAGCACCTGGCCACACACACACACAAAACACACACTCGCAGACAAACTGATTGGCCGGTACTTCCTGTTGACAAGATCCCCTCTTCCCGGCCACCAGGAAAGTTTGACTGTAGAGACGTTGCTTTAACTGTATAAAGTTATACCTGTATATATATATGGAGAGAGAGAGAGAAAGAACGAGAAGGGGAATTAAAGTTGTAATTTCTACCATAGATTAAATACTATATTGGCGGTTAAGTTTCTTTTTTTTTCTTTTTTTTGTGGGAATTTTGGTATTAAAGTGGCCTAAACTAGGCTTGTTTTCTGATGGTTACCAAACCTTTTCATTTTTGGGTGAGTTTTCTGATGAGTTTATGTGGTTTGCCACATCAGAGATATGCGGCATCACAAATATAGGTTCTAAGCCAAATCCAAATCGATATCCTCTATTGTTGGGCACAAGGGGTTAAGTGCCTACTGTAAGTAACATGAGAGGTGGGTGTGATCACCCACTCGTGTGCACACGCATCTAGTCTAGATGGAAGTGCCACTGATATCCTTACAGAGGCGTTTCAAAAGAAACTTAAGTTATTGATAAAAGAGGAATTGAACTAATAAGCAATTACTTAGTGGGACCTCTGTGGGTTCTGTCCAGACTAACATGCTCGTGAGCACCATCAGATGGTTTGTCAGTGTACTCTGTCTTGTTTCTGTGTATTGTAAACTATGAACAAATATTCATAATGTTTAAAACACTACAGTACAGAGCTTTGTATAGAGAAGAAAAAAAAAGTCAAGAGAAGTTATTTGATGTGCTAGACTTATTTTGGTAAACGAGTAGAAACGCCATGCAAGACGGATGTTTGTTGTAGAAGTGGTGAACGAGATGTTAGAAGCAAAGAGAAGAATATTGTGGCAGTGGATTAAAGTAGCAAGCTGACCCAAGACCATGGGAACAAAACAAAGAAATGTGTTCAGTTTTCAAGTTTGTATTGAACCTGATGTCAATGCTCTAGTCTGGCTAGCCTGTTATAGACGTGTCCCAATTCTCCCAATGTTCTAGAACTTGGCCTGAAAGCGTGCACTGCCTCTATTGTCCAAGTCATTCTGACAGGACCTAAACATTTGAAAGGCATTGGGTTGGTGTGGGCATCCGAAAGAAGTGAGATGATACCATGTCTATACCACCTCACAATGACTTCCCAACAGACTGGACTTGGGGTAGTGAACAAACACACTAGTCTTGGAGAAATGGGACGCTGTATAATTGGGTAACTGTACTAGTACACACACACACACACACACCTGTAGCACAGACCACTACACACCAAAGGCTCTGGGACTAAACTGCTGCCTTAGCTCAACCCCCAGTGTCAGTCTGAGGTCCTGTCCAGACACAACCCACTAAGCCCCTATTCCCAATACGCGTATCTAATCTACAAGGATTGGATGGGTGTAAGCACAGATGGTTTATGCACCAACTGTCTAATCAGAGGGCAAGGTTGAGGGACGACCATCTTGAATAATCCTGTTAAGGTCTTTTGAAGATCTTCACTAATGTGTCCAGGGATAGTTGACGGGTCTCAAATTTGGACGTGAATGCTTTGAAAATGTCTGTGACTGGTTGGTTTGGCATGGAGTTGTGTTGGGATCCATCTGAGCACAGATATGGTTGATGGGGGGGGGGGGGGGGGTGAGGGTGAGAATGAAAGGTTTCTGTTTTGTATTAAGATTGAAGAACTGAAGTGAATGGAATAGGGCTGTATGTAACTTGAGAGACTTTACACATGGATCTGTCTGGGATATGGGTTCATCCCTTTTTGTTTGCTGCGCTGTAAATAAAATGCTCTGAGTCACGGAGCAAAGAAGCTATCCATCGTATTCCACTGTGTCATTCAAATGTCTCTTGTCCAATGCCAACTTCGATCACCAAACTGGCATCTTTCTGGTCCCAGTTTTCATTTGCATTGCACAGGACTGCAATGGGGGGGAAATAAGTAAACATCAAGTAGACCAGGAAGATGCTGGAAGTTGAAGTGAAAAGGCACAGGTCCAAGTCCCTTGGAACAGCAGAACATTGGGAACCTCTTAATCTACGTTCCAAATAACTGCCACATGATTCTACACTGGAGGATATGTAATCCTCCACGGGAAGGACATTTAAGAACTCCCTTTTCACGTTTTTGGAAATCAGATGTTTTGAAGTCATAGTACTGCACCAATGTGGGGAATTGCAGTTCTCTAACAAACAGTATATGTTTGTATATATGTAATGTATGTATGAATGTGCGTCTGTGTAAATATACATTCTATATACAAAATAAAAAGTTGAATAACAGTGACAGGGATCACATCATCCAACGTGCTGCTGGCTTCTGAACAGTGTGAGTGAGAGCTTCTAGAAACTACCCTCAACCTCATTCTACACACTTGGGTTGAACATGCAAATTTGTTGTCACAACTAAATGAGGATGTGCTCCTTGTAAGTTTAGATCACAATCTGATCGATCTTTTGTTTATTCGTGTTTCCATTGTATTCTTTGAATGAAATTAGGCAATTCAGTTCGAGTTCTCTTAAACCCCTACATACTGTAGCATCTTAAGATTCCTATGTAGCCCTGTTTATAATTATTGGATTTCTTTTTCAGTCACTCAGTTTTGTATTTTGAGATGTGTGATTGAACTGTTCCTAAAAAAAAAAAAGTTTAAAAACGAAATGTTTGTTTTTATTCACCTTTCATATGGGGCTGACCGGCAAAAGAATGATGTTACTGACGGGCATTTATTTCAGTGTGAATTTTCACCAGTTTTATTCGAAAATGTAAACTTACAAACAATATAAATGTCATTGAAGTTGGAGTACAGTAGCGTGTAGTGTGTAGGGTAATTTGTTGGGAGGGTAAGTGTATCTGTATTATCTATACAATTGTTGACTGTATTGGATTATACATATGTAAAACAATGTGTCCTCCAAAAAATGTCCAGAAAATATTTGTCATCAAGTCAGGTTTTTCTTTTGCTCCTCCTGAAAAAAATATGATTTTCAAACCATCCATTACAATCACTAACCAACCCAGTGGCACATTAGACCGTATGTAAATAGTTTTGTTTGCAAATATTGTTCAGAATATTAACTTCAGAATTACTTTTTTTAAAGTAAATAATTGTTGAAATTCTATTTTGTAAAGAAAAGATAAAGTTACACTAGAATATCCGGAGTACAGATTTAAAAAAAAGTATTTGCACTAACACCTGTGATGTGCATGATTTTAATAAAAATACTTTACTCTCCTGTGCAAGGTTTGTTTATTTGATAAATCCATAAAGTCAGCTCTATATTTAATATTGTTTTCTACAGTGGTGGGTCGATTCTCAATGTTGCAATCAGCTGATGCTCCTACTCCCTGGAATGACCCCTCTGGACTTAATGTCACATCTGCATCCTAAGCGGTAAACACATAGGGAGACACACCAGTGGAGTGAGTCACACTAGATGAGGCGGGAACGACGAGACAAAAGATGTCTCCAACGTAATCTATGACACACAAGCACACCTCAAGCAAACATGTCACTAAGGTCTTAAGTTTCTCTGCAACCACAAGATGGCAGTGACAAACAATAGATTGGATTCATCCCCCATTTATTCACGTAATTTGGTTTAAATAATTTGTGTACATAAAACATTCTAGTGTGTTGAGCCAGTGTCTGAGGTGAGATGACTGGAAGCATCAGCCTGGTTTCCCAGGTTATCAGAATAGTGTGACTGTGGGATGGGGGACCAGACAGGTGAGTCATGCAGTAATGACATTCCTGTGATGACAGAGAACATGAGCCAGTCCTGACTAAGCTGATTCACCACCCCTTCAGACAGGAAGTCCCTCCACCTTCAGGCAGCCATACACACCTGCCTGGGGCCCACACTTCACCACGGTCTCTGACCTAACAAGCTGGCAAATCCTTGGCACTGAGAACCCCCAACAGCGTTGCCATGAGCAACTGTTAAGAAGTCACTATGCATGCTGTACACAGACACCTGGAGTGACACATGTTATGTTCCACTATTGTTGGCTCTGGCATAGAGACAGATAAGGACGGAGGTTGGTGTTACGTTGTCTGGAGATGAGGCTGTCGTCATAAGACACCACTAACAGGTCTGTCATTAGGCCGTCCTGCAGACAGTGACGATGTCCTGACATGAGTCAGAGAGAGATCCACCAGACAGATAGATCCAGACTCCCTCATGAAGGGATGAGAAGGAACAGACATGGCACTTAGACAGTGAGAAAGGCAGGCAGGCACCTGGAACATGTGAATAGAGAGGACATGGGGGGGAGGAACTGCTGGCTTTGCTAAGTGGTTGTTTTTGTATGTGTGGCAGATAGACAGGCAAGAGGAGAGACAGACAGGCAGGCAGACAGCATGAGAGCATGGACTCCAGGGCAGATGCTCAGAGGGTGAGACAGCCCTCCTGGTCAATGAGGTGGGACAAGATGATCACATCTCTCTGGACTGCTGGGTTAGAGTGCAAAAAAGCAAAAATAATGTGTCACTGAACGTGCATGAAGGAAGATAAGTGCACAGTGTCATACACAAGGCAGACCAGGGCATTTATGAAGCAGGGGAAATGGATGGCGTCAACGCAAGCCTGAACATAATGAAGTTCAACGACAAGCTTTCAGCTATTTGTATGTGTGAAGTAAAATGAGCAACGTTGTGATGTCACACAGCCCAAAAGTTCAAAAACTAATAAAAAGCCGAATAGCTGAACATTTAGCTACAGGCGTGGTTTTCGTCTCCTGTACTACCCCACCCTTCTCGAGAAGCTGTGAGGCAACACTGCTTCAGCCCTGTGAATCACACCATTGGGATCATGTCCCAGCTCCACTGTTGCACAAACATGACAGGACAACAGACAAAACTATATAATACATCCAAAAAATTTAAGCAATGATGAAATGTAAAGCTATAGTCAACACTGGTGGTGCAAGTCAAAAATGTTAGGACATGTCAAGAAATAAGTACTACAGTCCAAGCACATCATTGTACCAATATTGCATCAAGGCTGGGCAAAACTCTATTCAGTCACCTTGTTTGTTTTCTGTTTAATCTTCAATGTATTAATTTTTTTATCACAAACACGTATTCAATTTTATTATATTCTAGTCTATTTGTTCTTTTCTTATGTCTCTTCAGAATAGGGTAATCATTCAACAGTTAAGTATTAAATGTTTCGATCGAAGCCGTCTATTGATTTTAACTACAAGGCTGCATCATGATTAAACAGGTGTAGCTGATAGCTCACTCTGGGGCGCGGATCAGTGAAAGTGGCGTCATTTGCGGGAAACGCGCAGGCGCAAACCTATAGAGGTCTAAAAGACTCCGGACTGCGGGGCACAGAGTAATTCAGACGAACTTCAACAAGCCAGCAGTAGAAACAGGCACTGGAATCATTTGAAAGTTTCTAAAAGCAAAATGCCGTCTACAGAGAAAGACCTTGCTGACGACGCACCATGGAAGAAAATTCAGCAAAACACTTTCACGCGCTGGTGCAATGAACACCTGAAGTGCGTGAACAAGCGGATAGCGGACCTGCAACTGGACCTGAGCGATGGGCTGAGGCTTATCGCCCTACTGGAGGTCCTCAGCCAGAAGAAGATGTACAGAAAGTACCATGCAAGACCCACCTTTAGGCAGATGAAGTTGGAGAACGTGTCCGTGGCTCTCGAGTTTCTGGACAGAGAGAATATTCGCCTGGTCTCCATAGGTACGTTTGTCAACGACTCCAGTGATCACATGGTTTGGCTCCACCTGGTACAAAATTCAAATTTCTAAATAATATTGGAGCTGCAATTGCTCTTATCTTATTTTTAGCGAGTTAATACAGGTGTGGCGATAAGATGGACTGATCTGTGGTTATGTCGTGAGTTTCAGTCGAAAATTCCTTAAAGTTGAAGTCGAACGACCGCAGCCTCTAACTTCTACGCACAAACAGTTTTCCAGCACAGATATTACACCTGTTACAGCGCTTAGTTGTGTCCGTTTACTTCAAACATCATGTACCCACTGATGAATAAGTTGTGTAGGATTTAAACCTCTTACCCTCATTACAGTAAAGTATTTTACCATTTGATCTGCCAAACCTCAAACACCTCAAGGCTTATCATTAACCAGGCTAACAGCAATTCAACAAACCTGAATGATGGATTTTCGATATAGAATACAAGTGCTGTACAGCCTTGTTTTATAAATAAAAAAGTATAATACCTTGCAGTAGGCTACATCATCATCATCATGGATGAGAAATTGATAAAGGCTCTCTCTCTTGATTAGGAATGAAGCTGTTTGAGAGATTTCTAACTTGGATAAAGTTTGTGTCGACTCTTCCGCACCAGGGGTGGCATATTGTATTTTTTTTTATTTATAAATTAGTGTCTAATGGAAGTTGTTACCTTTTGTGTATCTTAAGTTTTTATTTTCACTTGGCTTTTACTTGCCTCGCCTACTGCTTGTTTTGACTTGTAGCCTAACGTTACACTGCAAAAGGTGGCGTTAGTGTTTCAATGGTAAATGTTTATGCAACGAGAAAACAAAAGCATTTTGAGAATTTTTGAATCACATCTTTTAAGGGCGTGTTGATATATGTAGCGTTTGGGATCATATCACATGAATGAGTTTTGATTGTAGTCAGTTGCGTTGCTTCTGGGTATGTAATGTATATTCCACAGATCATTGGCATTTTGAATTGATCAGTAGGAACAGAGTTATGTGAGGTGTGGCGGGCCCTGTTATTCATCCCTCATATATATACTTCAGTTTTTCCCCCTTTTCCACCCCCTCTTTGTTCAATCCCTTCACAAGCAGCCCTCCCCCCCATTCATTTATTCTCTCACCTCTCTTCCTTTCTCTCTCATTCTTAAATGTTGCCATTTTATCAACCCTCTGGATGTAGTTAAGTGATATTATTCAGAAAATGCAACAGCCAAGAAACCGTCAACTCTGGAAACGCATGTCTGATAAGTGACATCACCTGAGACTGGTGTAGTTTGGAAGCCAGGTGCTTTTGGGCAGGGGAGTGGTAAGAGGAATGGGGGGGGGGGGGGGGGTGTTGTTAACATTAGAACTTCAAAGCTCAGTAACTTACTGCCAAATCCTTTTTTGTAAGCCTTTCATTTGAACAATAAAAGAACCTTAGCTGTGTCTCTGTGCAGTTGGTGATGAATAGCCACTGTTGATTACGAATTGTAGCCTAAAGTGGTGTTTTTGTCTGAATGAACAGCCATAAATAAGTCTTGTCTCTAATGGGGACTATATCTCTAAGCGGTTGTTTTGTATGTGTGGCTGACATCACAGATTTAGTCATTATTGGACTGGTAGCCAATCCCATCTTGCCTCTACAGGATGTGTGTGGTGACTCAGACCAGTTGGAATTGATTGATGAGAGGTGGCTAGTGAAACGATAGCAGCCAGGTTCACAATGCTCCACCAACAGATGCAATTATGTACACGTGAATGAAAGGGTTTAGATTCAGGCTATGACAGGGCCATCTGGGCTGGCTATCCTCAGTGGCAAGGGTTGAATCAAGTCCATGCGAGTCCTTCGTATCACTGCTGGCTAAACCAATCAGTGACGGGCCTGCTTTCGTCAGCTGTCCTTCAAACATGCCCATTAAGCCTGTTTGCACAGGAAGTGAGTGGATGGCTTCAATGACGGAGGATTTACACAGGTACTTCCTGTGAGACACGTCCTTCCTGTTCAGAGACAGGGCCATGTGTTTGGTTATCTTCCCTCAAAGATAAAGATAGATTCTCTTGGAAAAACTGTCCGTTTGAACAGTAAACCCAATCAATAACAGACATTTCCAATCTTTGGGTTTTGCTTGTTTATTTTTTTTATGAAGGACAACCCGTTTTAGTTTTTGAGGGATATTTGATCTGAAATGCTATTATCACAGACCAGAACCCTTTTGATCTTAGTGTTGCTTATCCTTGAAATGACTGTTGTGGGGGCCTTTGCAGTCTTTGTATTACAAAGTCATGTTGTACTTCAAAATCCTTGCAGAAAAGTTGAAAAGCCTTTCCACTGACATATCGATCTTTATAAATATGGGGTAGATAATAATGTGGTCTGTGCGTACCTAAGAATAGCCCGCGTGGCTGTCTTGATGTTGGTTTTCTGCCTCCCTGCTCATAAGGAGCTGAATCACAGACAAGTGCTACCCGAGGGCTCAGTGACGTTTGAGCTCAGGGCCTCATTTTTCAGTCGGACAGATTATTCCTGAGAATGCTGGAAGAAGTGAAATGGCCTCCAGTACCAGCCCTGTGCAGCTGTGTTCTTTTGTTTAAAAAGAGTGGAAAGGTTGTAAAAATGTTTATTTAACTTGTCCTCCCAGTGTGACAGTATTTAAACAGTGGTAGACACGTACAGCCACGATGCGTAAGAGTGACACTTGCCTTATGATGCTATGATCTCCATCGCAGTTCAATAATGGTCAGTCAGCTAAAGCTACGTCTGGTTACAAGACAAGGCTGTTTAAAGCCCATCCCTCCTCACAAACAGAAATCAAACACACCAGGCCGTGTAGAAAGCGTGGTCATGCTTATGGAATCTGCTGATGTTTCGCTGTCTTTAATCTCCACTGTGGCCACACGCCACCTCACCATGCAACACAGCATATTGCTACACAACGGTGTTGTGTTGCGCCACACAACAGTCTCTCTTGGCTTCCTGAAGCCATCCACATCAAAACATCCCTCTTTCATGAAATCCATCATAATGCGTTCAGATAGATTTTTAATTGGTGTTGAGTGTTTCCTTTATTTTTATGTTGCTGAATATCTCAGATCTCTTAGAGTTCTGCCGTTTGTTAGAGTATTAGTCACACACGAGTGGAGTGCCAGGGGTGGGTTTAAGGGGCCTGAACCAGAGTCCCTCTCCAATGGTAAGCCTCTCTGGGTGAAATTCATCACCAATTATATTTAACTGAAAAGTTCCCATGTGCAGAGCTGTAAAAGTCAACACTTTCCCAATGAGTTCCCCCAATGGGAAAACCACTCCTTAAAAAACCAGCCTGACAGTGTTATCACGTCGCCTGATTGCACAACCAGAAAACGGCGTACCGTATTAGCTCACCCGCTTCTGTCAGACGTGCACCTCGTTAAAAACCTCGACTGTTACCCTCGAGCTTTGACTTTTCTTTGAGTGGTGTTGGGCTCTGATACCGACATGCTGAAACGCCAGTTGAGCCCTGTGTCAAGCTCTAACGTCTCCTACTGCAGAGGCAGGCAGGACCTGAGGCGTTACCTCCTAGCCTCTGCAGCTACGCAACCATGATCCATCTGATCTATTACTGAGTTCCAAACATGACCAAACAGGTTGAACAGTAACATCACTCGCTCTATTTGTTAAGGTGTTGTTTACACAGTGCAGAGGCATGCAGGGATACACACACACACACACAAACACTCCTCCAGAGCAGATCAAAACAAAGTGACATTGTGTCATAGGCAGGGTGACACCCCTCTGTAAGATGCCATACCCTTGTGCAATACAAACACTGATGGACAGAGGCCTGAGACGGTCCCCATGATGTAGACATGCGTTTGTCCCTCCCCCCTCTCTGGGCCCAGACCGGCCGGCCTCCATGTCTCCTGAAGGATTATCTTATCTGCCTGAGGAGTGGCTCGCCAAGCCGCTCCAGGGTTGATTAATATGTAGCCAGATGGCCTCGCCCTTCCTACAGGGCTCTCTACCTTTTGTGTGGCTGACACCGGGTGAGCATGAAGGATAACTCTGCTGCATTAGCTCTGCTTCGCAGGCACGGATCCCGGCTTTGTTCGCCGTGAGTCATGCTCAAACACTGTTATCCGGCCATGTCATGTTGTACATCCATTAGAAGCTTTTTCTTTCTTCATTCTGCCTTTAAGGTTATAAATCAATGTTTCTTGGTCCGTTTTGCCGTGCCAGCCATTCATTTAAAACCTTTATTACTTGTTACGTAACAGTCCGAAAAAGGCCAGTCTCGGATGTGGGCTCACGCTGATAGAGAAATTTGTGGAATTCTAGAATGTTCTTATCGGAAGCTGTCACTCACCTCAGTTTGACTAAAGGGTGTGGGCGTTCGATATCAACGGACAATGAAAATACATTTGAATAACAACAAGGGTTCGTAGGGGGAAGAAATATTTGTGAGGGGTTAAGCTGCTTCACCAGACGGCGTGTCCTCACACTGCTGTAGCTTTGGCACAATGGCAGCAGAAGCATCGCTACGTTTCTGAGAACATGGGCGTGTCTACCAAGAGCATGGTGAGAGGGTTGAAGAAGGAGAGGGGGGTTGAAGAAGGAGAGAGGGATTGGGGTTTCTTTGCTTGTGCTCAAATTCACATGTGGAACAGAGCCCATCCCTTCTCTCCCCTGGCCCGAGGGAAGGCCACAGTTTTACGAGGGGTTGTAAAGGGTTAGTATACTATATATTTCAGTGTTTTTTTTATTTTTTTATTCACCTTTTATTTCTAGAACACAGTAGAAATGTGTATTTCACCTGTTCCTGAGGTAAGTACTGTGTGGAAATGGGGAGGGGTTTGTGGAAGGAACCCACTTCTGAGAACCAGCCTAACAGGGTTGGCCTACTAGCGCAGAGCACTGCAGACCTGGCGTAGTGAAGCCTTCTTGACCTCCAGCTCACACATGCACACCTCCCTCCCGGTTCTGCTCTCACTTTCTCACAAGCACACACAACTTCTCTTATTTTCTCTTATCTGAGTGGAGGGAGGCTCTGAAGCGCTGTGCGTTCTCCCCCAGGGGACACTTCAGAGTTCCAACCGCGGCACTTGCTGGAACCAACCTCCTCTGGCATTCTCATCAGTACACACACACACACACACTGCTCCCTCAGAGCACACAGCGGTCTAGTCTCGTATCAACTGTAGTTTTACTGTACATTTACAATTCTTTTCAAGTAAAGCTATCACCTTACTATTCTCTCTGTGACTGAACTCCCTAACCCTAGCCCCCCCCCCCCCCCCCCCACACACACACACACACACACACACACACATTCTGCCATAAACACAGAGAGGAGCACAGTGCACAGGAAAGGAGGGAGAAAGGGATGTAAGCAGGGCGTGAAGGGAAGGAAGTCTAGTCTGTTGGATCCAGAGAGGTGGATTTGTAGTTTTGTGTCTGTGTGTGTGTGTGTGTGTACTGTAAAGGCAAGACTGACTGTGTCCTGGCAAACACCCAGGCACCTTTTCACCGTCTCTCTCTCTCATGCCATGAGCTGAGCAGCGCAGAATAACTACTCTGCTGCCCAGGGTGAGAAAAGACCCACTGTTCCTCCAGGTTTTCGGATCCACAACATCCCAACTAACATTCAAATGGAAAGCCACCAAACTGACCAGTGACCACCAGTACAGTGACGTGTATAGGAACTACATCACCCTTTTCTCTGCCAAGATGTGTGTCGTAGTCCTCCTCCCCGCTAGCACAGCTGCTGATTCTGGCAGACTCTCATTTCCTGGCCAGCCAGCCAATCAGTGCCCCGGTGCTCCACCAAACATTCCAGGGTTGCTGTGGCACCGGGTTAACAGCGACACACTTGGTCACACTGGGCTTTAGAGAGTTCCCGGCCTCAGAGAAGCTCTTACTGCCACTGTTGTGACTTCTGTTCCCACAGGTTTGGTGTAATAAAGGCAAGCCTTTTTCTAGGTCAGCATTGTGCAAGTGATCCTTCATCCGCGACCTTTGCTACTATAAATGCCGCATTAACTTGCGGAGTGTGGAGAGGAAGGAACTGAAAAGCAATCCAAAGGTCGGGCACAGGAAACACGCAATTGACCCGTTGGCATGGCAACCGAGAGTCAACAGTCTGTGGTTTTGTGAGAGCGGTGGTTTGACCTAGCGGAGGCCCGGGGTGGGTTCTAGCCGGTGCGACCAGGAGGTGTGATGTCGTCAAGGAAGTTCCTACCATGACGTCACTAAGAAAGCCATGAATGGAGGAGAATGACCTTCTGTGTTGGAGCTGACATGTCACCCTACCCTGGATGACCCCTGCCGGGTTCTGCTGAGTGGGTCTCTCTTCACTCTTAACCCTTGTGTTATCTTCGGGTCATTCTGACCCATCAGTCATTGTGACCCACCGTCGTATTGCGACAGATTTACCGCATACAAAGACAAAGTGAAGCATTTTCTTTTAACCGTTGGGCTGTCTCAGACCCCCCACATTGCAAAGGTTAAAAGAAAATTATTTTAATTTGTTTTTGTATTGGGTAAAATTGGGTAAACACAACGATGGTTCGTTATGAACCTTTGGGTCATGTGACCCGAAAGCAGCACGAGGGTTAAGAATGATCCTAGTTGATCTTTTGCTTTTGACAGTTGTGAAATATCTTTAATAATATTTTTTTAGCATATTTTCTTCTTTTTAAAATGGCTTCCCTTTTAATCTTCACACAGTGAAAGTTGACGTTAGAATACAGACACGTTTCACTCAAACCCAGTTCTTTTTGGCGAGTGGCTGACTGGCATGCCATAACGATGGTCTGAAGTCACTCTTGGTGTGGAACTCTTGTCTGAATCCTACCAGCTGTTCTTCTGCTCCCAATGAGACATCACAGGCAGTACCAATCAATTGGTTTGGCTGCTCTCAGGACCCCCATTGTTGGCCAGTGACACACTGGTAATGTTTTACTCCCAGCTATGCTGTGAGTCTGACCCGGATGGAGAGGGCATCAGTTGGATTTGTCATAAATTCTGTGCAAAGCAAACAAACTAGCATCTCTGTGCACTGAGAGGGGAGTCCAACCTGGGTCCCCCTCTCTCCAAACTAAAACGCAAACCTTAACTGGCTGAGCTGAAGCCCATGTTTGGTTCCGTGCAATACCTGAGCTCTCAGACAGGGTTGCTTTTCTAAGACGCGGTTTGGAGTGTCGTTCCCAAGCCACCTCAGTGACATGCAACACAACCACGTCCAGCACCCTCCTTTTGAAAGGTTACCCCAGGACTCCCCAACAGCAAAGTCAACATTCTATAAATGTCATCCTGTGTTCTGTGAGCGCTAAGATTCCATTGGTTATGAGCAACCAACGGTTTGGACATGTCGAGTCGGGCGGAGATCAGCGTTTTATGAGCGAGAATAAAAAAGGTACTGAGACAAAGAGGGCTATAGAAATGGGATGTATGTGTTTGGCAAGGTCCTATTACTCTATCTCTCTCTCCCTCCCCCCCTCTCTCTCTCTGACTGTACAGTAATGGTCTCTGTACTGCAAACACAGCCCCGTTTCCTGACACACTGCTATAACTCACCACATTCAGCGGCGCCTTAACACACAGCTCCTACATCCTAGCGTGGTGTTTAGCTTGGCCCTGTGCACACAACATGACTTCAGAGCCCTTTGAAAGACCTAAAGAGGCTTCAAAGCTCGTTTTTGTATTCTCAACGGGAAAGGCAAGTTGAGGCACTAGAGTTCAGCTGAAGACCAGGGCTCCTTTCCCCAAATCTCAGTTGGTCCCTTAAGTAGAACACACACGCAACATTGCTAGCTACCATTTATGTTCCTGTGTACTGTTGTAGCTCTGCCTTTCCTGCCTGATTTGTTGTACGCGCTAGCCTGTTCTAAATTCTCCCAAGATTACGTGTCACTAGCAAAGGATTAATAATCATTAGCGAACCCCATAATACTCCCTTAGCTGTCTTTTGTAGTCCTGCAGCATTCATAGTGCCCTGTCTCTCAGTATGAAGGATAGGAAACAGTGGTGTTCTGTGTTAAACAAAGGCACTCTTCACCTCTCACCCCGGTCTCAATGCAACCATCGACGGGCCAATCAAAGCCAGACACTTCGGTCCTTTCATCTCTCCTACTCTCTCCTTCTCATTCCTTATCTCTCTCTCTCTCCTACCCTCTCCTTCCTTATCCTCTCCTCACATCCACAACGACAGATGGTTGTGGGATGACACAGCTTCTCTGCGCCACACAGGTCCCTCTGTGTTCCTGTTGCTGCACACCCTGGTAACCTGAGCCCGGCGAGCCAGATAAGTTTACCTGGCGCTCTCGGGCTCCCAGGCCTGCTCCCCACACACACACACACCATGAGAACAGACCCTCATCCCCCCACCCCTCCAATCCATCCAGCAGTCTTTGTAAAGACTAATGGGCTAGGCCAACCTATAGAGAGTCTATGAGGCGTTTGGTGGGGGGTGGGGAGAGATGAGATGTGAGAAGGGCCTGTCCGTGAGGATTACTGCACCTCATCCCACTGGTCTTTTCAGTAGCAGGAACATTAAGCTCAGCATTCAGGTCCATACAGCACCGTTTGTGTTGCCCCTGAAGCAGCCTATTAAAGTCTGCATTCCTGTCTTAAGGGGATAACCGTTATTCACATTGTTGGCCAGTCAGTCTGTCTGTTTCTGTCTGGTGTGTAGTGTCTTTGTCTTTTGAAATAACTTGTTTTGGTCGTCTTCTGATTTATGGTGATAAAACAAGTCACATCAAAGCTGTGTCTGGAGGCAGGAGGAGCCGGGGGATGAAAAGGGAGAAAACACTTAGCGGTTAGGTAAGGTGTTCATTTAGTAGACGCTTTGGTCCAAAGGGACGTCCGGGGGACGACGACGACTGTGTCCTTTCACGCTTCTGTCCAAGTGTTCCAACACTGAGCTATACTCATCCCCCGAGTGTATGGACTGGAGAAATGAATGGCTAGATATAAAAATAAAAAAAAGACGGTATTTCCTTCCTCCTTCGTGAGCCTCCAGAGGCAAAGGTTTCTTTCCGTCAGGCAGCCAGTAGAGAGCTTCTCACTGTGGGGTTCGTGGAGGATACCCCACCTTCCTCCAGGGTAACGGCATTCTTCATGGCAACATATTCACCGGTTCAGTTGGCGATGATCTCACTGGGGTGAGGGGGGGTGGGCTGTTGGAACACAGACCTTCACATGACATCACCATGTCCTCCCCCAACACGCTACCCCGCCTCACCCCCTCAAAAACAACCCCCCCCTCCTTCCCTCCCTGTGGCCATTACCATCTCAATTGCACCCCAGCTCACCCCGAAAGCATGCGTTTAACTGCCCTCCCTGTGTATGTGTGTGAGTGAGGGTTAGTAATTGAGATTTATGCTGTAAAGCGTCGGCTGCAGGGCCGACACAGGGGCCCCCCACGGCCCGCCTTAAGTGGGAACATCTTCCAGGCGCTTAGCGGCGAGGATGACATCATATCCTGGGAATAAAGCGGACGTGTAATAGAGGACTGCAGATCAGAAATGAAAGGCCCTGGTCGACGGTGCCTTCCGCACTACTGCCTAGATCAGTGTGTGTGTGTGTGTGTGTGTGTGTGTTGGGTTGCGTGTGGGATCATTAATGTACAGGAATGATGTTGTATGCAGCTGGGGCCGACCTGTGTGTGTGATGATGCCGTCATCACCTCAGCCAGCTATGGGGAAACATGTTTGATTATCTCAACAGCCTTCCTCTGTGGGAGACCAAGGCTGCAGAGAGAGTGAAGAGTTTATGAATGCAGATGAGTTTATCCCTTCTGGGAATGCAGACCAGATCCAGACAAATCGGGTCCAAGCCAAAACAAAAGGACCCTGCAGAGCCTCTGGAGGGTGTTCTTTTGAGAGTGGTGACCAGACCAGGTTATGTAAAGGGTCAGTGAGTTTTGATGGGGTGAGGTCAACCCTTCCCACTGCAGAGAAGGGTCTGTACTTCTGACAATGTCATGGGAGTTCCATGCGGCTTTAGCAGATGATTCATCCCGGTGTCACGTTCATCTGGACCAGCCCCCAGACAGTGCCCCACAGGGACCCAATGGTCCTGCCCTGTGTCCACTGTCTGGCCATACACTCCCAGTCCCACACATGACTCAGATTAAGTACCCTTTGTTAGAACAAAAATGCATCATGAAGCAAGCAGGAGTTGGTTCTTGTCCAGAAATGACCTTGCTTAATGTTTAATAACATTTGATCCTAACGTGGGGGTATCTCCATAGTAACGTGAACCGGTGACCTTTTGTTTAAATGGGTTTTTGATCCGATAGACTGGGAAGGAAACCCAGTAGTATCTCTCTCTCTCTTTTGTTCTGTGGACCTACAGGTGTTCTGCCTGCTTTGTGTTCCCACCACGTTCTTGTTAACGTCACCACCTTCCCAGTTCCACCAGGCTTGTGCTGAGATCAGGGCAGGAAATGATGATGATGATGATGATGATGATGTTGTAAGTGTCAGAGCGGTGAGAGGAGCTGAGAGCTCCAGTAGCCAGCGAGGCATTCAGTGTTGATAGAGGGGGGCCAAGCTGTGTTGGTGTAGTTTGTTGACCTGACAAGACTGTTAATGGGTTACCAGGCACAGGGATGGGAGGGGGGAGGGAGGGGGGCTTAGTTTGTCGGCCACACCTCATTGGCTCTTGCAGAAAACTGGGTTTGGGCAGTAGTGATTTAATTGAAGAGGAATTCCCTGCACAAAGGCACTGCTCAACTGTATGTGTGGTACACACACACACACACACACACACACCGTCTCAAGGCTGATGTCATGACTAAGGCAAAGCCATTACGATGCTGAAGAGGCAAAGGGCAGTCTCAGAAGCTTGCTGCAACTGGTGCTGCAATGATGACGGAACAGAGCAAAGTCCAAAACGCACACATAAGCAAGAACGCACACACACACACACACGATGGAACACACACACAGATCTTTTGTTTAAAAGCTTTAATGGTGAATCAAAGGATTAAGTGTAGCCTCAGAATTGGAGTAGCAAAAATCACAAGTTCCGTTAACCTGACCACAGAGCTATAATGGTGCAGAACTCATTAGCTCCAAAGCTTGTGGGCTGTGTTCTGTAGTTCGACTGGGGCCTGTTTGAATCATCGGAGGCAGAGAAGTAGATGTGAGACTTGTCCCACTAGAAGCTTCTCCAGAGCAACATCAGGGCTGAGGTCATGCTCACAGTAAGGAAACACCACTACCTAGACCCTAAATAGAGTGGTGGATTGGCCCAGTCTGCCCCCTAGAATGTCACACAATCATGTTTGAGACCTGGCCTCCTCGCATGTCTGAGAGAGGCAGAAGCAGAGGGGGGAGATGTGGAAGAAGCACAATGCTGCCTGGACAAAAGCCTTTGTGTGGCTCTCCTGAGAAACCAGTTTGGAATTCCGACGGTGACTGTTCAGCTGGGGTGTTTTTGTAGTGTCCAGACATTTTGCCCCCCCTGTGGTGGTGGTTTTACATATGTTGGTATCAAGGTATGCTGGCTATATCCAGACACACACACACACAGGCCTGTTATTGTCCTCTCTCTGACATTTACACAGTCACTTCAACAGCTTGGAACTATTAGCAGACCACAGCCCCTCCTCCTCAAAGCCTTGGTTTCCTGGATACAGATTAAGCCTTCAGTAATCTCCAAGTCTACAATTTACACCAGTAATTATTTGGAATTCGTAAATGAATTGTAATGCGTCTATTCTATGGAGAACAGACTTGGAACTGTACTTCAAGGAAGCTCAATTGTAGATTGCAATCTTATCAGTTGTACTTTGTGTTTTAGCTCGTTGGACTTGGACGACAGTGAATTTGTGATTCAAGTCGACTATCAAACAGTTTTTGTTTCTTACGGGGTCTCCCCAGGAGCAGATCTTCTTGACGAGCTCACAGAGACGCGTGTCTATTATGCTTCATCTTCTGGGTGTGTTTCCTCTGCTGGGGTGAACATGTCCAGTAGGCCAGTGATGCAGCTCTGTCTACAGGGTCAGTTCACGGCTGTCTCCAGTTGTTCAACAGCTGGCACGGCCTCTGCTCCGCGCTGCTTCCTGTTTATCCACAACAGGTGCGTCCAACGCTGAGACATCACCCTCCGGTGATGACATCATCAAGCTGAGCTCCCCCGGATCTGAATGACATGGAGCAGGAACAGCGTCCTCTTCCTGTCTCACAGTGCGTTCACCCTGCAGCGTTTAACGTTCTGCACCGCTTGCCTTCCCACAGTACACCACGCTCGGGGGCGTGTTAGAAAAGTTAATACAGAGTTATAGTTCTCTAAGGTCACTGTTGTAGTCATGACCAAGCGTGCAGACTTAGGTTCATGTACTCACAATATCGATCAAAATACCACTTTTACACATTTGTGTAAAAATACAGAATTTTTACTAGTGCGAGATTACAGTAGTGGCACAGAACAGTCACGTAATGTGACCAGACTGAATTTAAAAGTATAAAAACACACTAGGGACACTGACAACGTCGGCAATCCTGCACAATGCATTATTAGTTTAATGTAATCTTTAAATTCAGGCTCGTCACATTACGTAACTTTGTTCTGAACAGAACTGGGTGTGCAGACACACGATAAGTTTCTCCTCCATCTTGAAATTGTAAAACCTAATAATGTTTACCATGACCAACAGTTTCTACGTTACAAGAAACCAATCCGATTGGCCAACGCTAGTGTTTTCACGCTCCTCATTTACATAAAGTTGAGAAAATCCCCTCCCCCAACCCCCCCAGACTTGATCTTTCCCACATCATTCCAACTGGGAAACCAGTGTGTGTGTATACATCGAAGGAGAATGCGAGCAGCACTGGTTAGCTAGTGTACATTTCTCTTCTGTTGATGTGGTCAGGGAGTGTTTGAAAGGCCTGCTCTGGCCTGATCTCTGCTGGAGCAGGTCTCAACAGCCCCCGGGCAACAAGCCGAGCCTGCGGAGACGAGGAGCGGCCTGCGCCCATGTTCCGGTGACGGTCCTCTTCCTCCCACCGTCCTGTCGTCAGCTCCCACCCCAGGTCAGAGAGCGAGGAGAGATGGGATGGGAGGAAGTTTACATTTTTCTCCCCAGTGTGTAAAAACTTCTTGATCGTGCGTGCGAAACGATTACCAGTCCAGACAGATGTCATCAGTCAGTCATACCAGTGTGTGCCCACAGGACCACCCCCTACACTCTTTTCTCCCTCTCTCGTCCTCTCCCTCTCTTCCCACAAACGTCCTTCTCACAATCCTCAGTATCACGTCATCGCTTATTGGCTGAAATCATATATGAACCCTCTGTACCCGTAGCGGGAATCTCCCCCTTCTTGCAGGTCCTTACAGATAGTTATCTGAGCGCTGAATTCATATAACGGCACTTAAATTGACTGACTCTTGATGGGGAACAGGTGTTGTTTGTGGGGCAGAGGGAGAACAACATGTGTGCTCTCAGGTGTCTGATGTTTACACTTACCTTTCCTGTGGAGAATGTTCTGGAAGCAGGGCCCAGGCCAGGGCGTTGGCGGCCAGGTATTCACATGTCAAATAGAGCTCAACTCAGACATGGCCGCCACTAGTATGAGATTCCCCTTAGTCACACACTGTGTAGTTGACACACTTAATCATGACTGACTTACTGACAGAAACAGATGTGCATCATGCGCGCACGCACACACACCCTCATCCAGCACGTAGCGACTGAACAGACTCTCTTGCCCTGCTCCTATGTTTCCATATGCTGTCAGACTGAGGGCCAGTGTGGTTTGAGGGGCCGTATGGTGTCGCTAGGCTCTCTCCCTCTCTCTCTCTCTCTAGTCTAGCCTGCCCGACTTCGTCCTGTCTTCAGTAGGCAAAGGAATGTCACATTGAACATTAGGACGCACTTCCCCAGAATCCTTAGGCGCTCCTGTTTACTATGGTATTGTTACGTAGCAGCCCAGACCTAACCTGGGAGTGCCCTCTCCGATAAGGAACCCATTGTCTCACAATTTCTCTCCCTCCTTCCCTTTCCTCCCTCCCCCCCCCCTCGCTCTCAGGTCCTCCAGTATCGATGTTGTCTAGTTTTTGTTGCGTCTCCATAGCAACAAGGAAACAAATAAACGGCGGCCAGAAAAATCCCCCGCATGTGGCTGGTCCAGAGTGTCTGGGTGGGGGATGGTGATCCATGAGTGGTGTTTATATCACACTGATGCCACACTGCTCCCAAGCAGCAGGTGTCCCTAAGGGGTTCCACAGTTTCCTGTCTGTCCCTGTAACAAGTGTGGACAAGAGAGGTCATTTGTAAAGACTGAAGGTGTGCTGGATTTTTCTTGCCTGGTTTAAATGGAATACCGAGCTAAAGGCCCTCTCCCAAGTCTAGTAAATATACAGATGGATTGATAGATTCTGTTTGAAACAATAGTCTTAATGTAGTTGGACTGTGGCTCATAAGGGCTGGATGGTATTTTCTGAGCGCACACACTCCTCTAGCCCTCTCACTGCCAGGACTCACAGCCGCATCCTCTGCTACCTTTCCCCTTTCTTGTCATCCACCCAGAAAGAGTGAGGTCTGCGTGGTGTAATTCATGGTTTGACGTCAAGCCCACCCCAACACCCCCCCCCCCCCGCTTCCTCTCTCAAAACCTTTCCAAGATGGAGCCTTGGCTGCTATCAGAACACAGGCTGACATCACCTGGATCTCCTCCAGTTCAGATCAGCCCTCAGAACGCCCTCTGTGGCTCACGCGCTGGTGTGTGGGGTTCAGTTGAGGTCTCTGCCTTGCATGCATGTTCCCTCAGAGTAGAGGTGCTGTGGTTTGTAGTTCTGAACTGCAAACCTCTGTGCCTTGTATCTCTCACACACAGGAACGTGTGTGCACAAAGACAATCGACTGGTTGATTCGTACATCTGAGGCCTAGCTGTGTTCGATACACTGCAGTTTCTGCCCCTTTTTAAAGCTATGGCGCTGAGGGTGATGTTTTTTCCTCTCAACCCTCAATGCAGAACTACCCTCAAGGACTCTAGATAGCTCTACCACATTTGAAACACACAGATTTTCAAGAACAACCTAGTTCATTTGACCCTCGGGAGGGCCCCTAAGAAGAGAGGAGCAGATTTAGCAGCGAGAGAATGAAACAATGGAACAATGATTTATCTGAACAGTTAAAAGTCTCTATAACTTTAGAGATCTGTGGAGAGTTGAACACAAAGGGCTTGGCCTGGCCCCACTCCTCTCTTTCGAATTCCTGTATTATTATTATTATTCTTTTTTTTTTTTTTTTTAAAGCTATCCGGCTGTTCATCTCCGCATCTCCACATCTCTCAAGATCTCTTTCATTGTATGTCTATGTACCATGCCACCAGAAGGGATGCATCATAATGTTATGACATTGCACTGGAGTGTGTTGCACACCCAACACTTGGCAACATCTGCAGTCTTGACTTTCCCATGTCAAAGGTCTGTTTTACTCACCTGGGAATGCTGGGAATGGAGAGAGAGGTTTCTGTCAAAGCGGTTTCTGTTTCTCTCCCTCTTCTATCTGTGTCTTCCATCAGTCCCAGCCTTTCTGTTGCTCTGCCTTCCCTGGTTCACAACAACAAACCTCCCCTCCCCTCTCTCCCTGTGTGCCTCCCATGGCCCCCCACAATGCCTCCCGCCTCTCCCTACCTCTCATGGACCCCCACAATGTCTCTCTCTGTCTGTCTCTGTCTCTCTGTCTGTCTCTCTGTCTGTCTCTCTCTCTCTCTCTCTCTCTCTCTCTCTCTCTCTCTCTCTCTCTCTCTCTCTCTCTCTCTCTCTCTCTCTCTCTCTCTCTCTCTCTCTCTCTGCCTCTCTGCCTCTCTCTCTCTGCCTCTCTCTCTCTCTCTCTCTCTCTCTCTCTGCCTCTCTCTCTCTCTCCTCAGCTGACCTTGGTGAACAATAGGGCTGCCATGTTGATAGCCTCGTTTCTCACAAAACCCTGTCAGGATGTCACACATGTATACACACCCGCGCGCACACACACAGTATTGGAGAGATAAAGTAATCTCACTTCCACGCAGACACATACATCATATCTATTGACTCACTCACTGTTCAAAGTACTTTGGGGGGTGGAAGGGGGCGGGGGGCAGGGGGCAAGACTTTAAGAGAACAGTTTTACTGCCGCCATTCACTTTGAAGTCAGTGTCTCAGTCCGGGGTCGTAATGGGCAGTAGGAACAGCAGCAGAGCCTAAAGCAGCATTCCATGAGTCGTTCACAGGGCACAGTCGTTAACCCTAATCTGAGCGCTGCTCCTCGCGGATCAAGAGATTTCCTCAAACCTGCTGCCTGCTCTCGGCCAGGCAGAGACGGCCCAGAGTACAGAATGAGAGGAATGCGGTCTCTGTAACCTTCTTGTTTTTGTTGCTGAGCTCGTATAATTCTTTAGTAGCTGTGCTTTCGAAGAAACTCTTCACATATGTGGGCACATGTTTCTGAGCATGTTTGTGCAGCCCGTATTCCCTGGCCCGAAACTCGCAGTTCAGAACTGAAACTCACTTTGGTTTCGGATAAAGCCAGGTAAAATTTGTATCATTTAGCCTATTCCCCTTTAATCCTCTTAAATATATCGTGTCCACCTTCTTTAAGAGTTTAGATGGACTTGACTCCATCTTTATTAACCCACCCAGTCCTGTTGTGGGCCGGTGGTTGGGGAGGAGAGACTCAGGAGTAAGACCAGAGAGTGAGGTCTCATCTCTGGCAGAAGTGCTGGTAATGTGTGCATGTGTGGTAGAGAGGGAGAGAAGGGCTCTTTTGTAGCCAGTAGCAGCTCATCCTGCCAGTGTAGTGGAGTTGTTCCCGCTTCTGGGGATGTCCCATGACTGAGGGCTGTGATGCAGATCCTATTTAAGAGACTCCTGGGATGTGTGCGCCGGCGCTGATGAATTTCACCGTAGTGTGGTGTCCACAGACAGACGGTATAGTCTTATCCCTGACTTTTACGTCTGCCATGGAGATGCAATCCTCACCCCCCCCTACCCCAAACACCCAGCCATGGAATTCCTGAATGCCTCACCACACGCCAGCAAACTCACAATAGACATTTTCCAGGTTGTCATAGAGACATGCGTACACACACACACACACACACACAGTATGCATACTAATCAGAGTTTTGATCTGTAGGTGTTTTTGTATGTGTGGGTGCATCTGTTTTGCTGCTTCATTTACAGGAAACAAAATCCCGCTCCATGCACAGATGGCATTCTGGGTCAGTCAGTCAGTGTCTTACCTGCATGACTGATAGGTGTGTTTGGACCAGTAAACAAATCCCTCACTGGTAACCAAGGGCTCATAACCTGTTGTGGTTAGACCACTTTTGACAGATTTGCATTCTAAACACCTACCTCTGGGATGACACACGGTTATTTATCGCCTCCCTATCCTCCTGATTTTTAAACCCATGTTGCGCTCCTCTCCTTAACGAGGGAGTTTCCTTCCCCAGCTTCCTCCCAGTGCACTGCCCTTGGGGAAGAGAATCACCAGAGATAGCAGGAGACAATGCTTAGGTGAATGTTCAGGGATTCCTGGTAACTGGTGCAGCAAAAATGTCTTTAGCTCGTGTTGGAACAGCCTCATATTAACCAGTCTGTAGTACCTGGTAAATGTTTGGATTTCTCTATAAACCTATCGAACAAAACCAAGTATTTCTTTCAAATGAGGGAGTTTGCTCAACGCAGCCCGTGTCCAGCTACTTCTCCGTGTGTGTGTGTGCCAGAGGTCGTCTGTAGCACTCATTGTTATGTGCTCAATTACAGGATGTTTGTAAAAGATGGTTGATAGTACCACACAAAAAGGGAAACTCATACGTACAGGCACAATCTCCGAGGGGTGCGTGTGAACTTAAAAGGTGTGTCGGTGGGGGGGGGGGGGGGGGGGGGAGATATCACTCACAGGGAGAGAGGGTGGCAGGAAGATAACGAGAAATAAAGATGGAACCGTGGAAGAGTGAGGGCGTCAGATGGAATGCGGCGCATGCTCTTGCATCAGGCCGCTTGTTGCTAGAACGTTATTCTAGCGACCCGAGAATGTCAGGAATGATCAACAGCTGGGAGATATCCTCCTGGTTGATTCAGCTACTTGAATGTATTGTCTCCTTGCGCCACAAGCGGGGGAAATTATCTCTCACAGCAGTCTAAACTTTCTGAAGATGTTTACTTTTTTGATATCTTCCTCCTGTTCCTCTGACTATTATTTTAGTCACCGATTTTATAATCACCCCCATCTTCATGCTAGCCAACCAGAGCGTGTTGTGTGTTCGGGGTGTGGGATCAAGTGGAATGTTTTGTTTTTGGACCGTTTGCACATGGTGTATGCAGGTAAACAGATGATCTAATGGCTTCCTCCCTCCGTACTAGATAGGAGGTCAAGGTTGGAGTGTTCTGCTGCTGAGGCCTCCGTGCCACGATCCTGTTATGTACCAGCTTGTACCCTGTAATCTGAAAGGTCACGCTAACCAGCGGTTGGTTTCCCTCTACTGAAAATGGCAGAGAACGGGCAGAAAAAAATGTGTGCACTAAAAAAGTTACATGGAACTTTTTTTTAATGCAATATTTCTTTATAGTCCAGACAAAGCATGTCACCATTCCGATCCAACCCTCCCCCCCCCCCCCCCCCTGAGAGTGTCTCCCATTCGTGCGGGCTTGTACAGTCCCCGCTCCGTAATGACCCTCTCCCTGTTCTCTCCCTCCTCACCACAGACAGCAAGGCCATCGTGGATGGGAACCTGAAGCTCATCCTGGGCATGGTGTGGACCCTCATCCTCCACTACTCCATCTCCATGCCCGTGTGGGAGGACGAGGACGACGACGCCGAGAAGAAGACGCCCAAGCAGCGTCTGCTGGGCTGGATCCAGAACAAGGTGCCCGACCTGCCCATCACCAACTTCAGCAGGGACTGGAGGGACGGCAAGGCCCTGGGAGCCCTGGTGGACAGCTGCGCTCCAGGTCAGAGAGAGAGAGAGAGGGAGAGGGAGAGAGAGAGGAACCTCGATGAACCACACCTCAACGTTGGAGGTCTTTCAGACGGTCGTGTTTAACTGTTGTCTCTGTTCACTGTCGTCGCAGGTCTGTGTCCTGACTGGGAGAATTGGGACTCCGTGAAGCCGTCGAACAACGCGAGCGAGGCTATGCAGCTGGCCGACGATTGGCTGGGGATCCCTCAGGTGAGAACCCGAGGCCTCTACTGTACTCCTGGAACCCGGTTCTGTTCTCTACTGTGAGGATGGAACACTGCCCATGTGACCATGTTCCAGACTTTTCTTTGTTACTGTTGGCCTGTGTTTAGAAGAGCCCAGCTTGTGTGAGCCGAGTCTGATTGTTTCAGTGAACTAGTTCAGAGTAGACCGGAGGAATGAGACTTCTGTTTATTTAAGAGGCGGCTGCCACGTCCAGAGTATTCCATTGACCTTTTACTTAAGTCATCATTCATCACACACTGCATCAGACTTCTGCAAACAGGAAAACCCCAGGTTTCCAGGTATTCTGCTTAGCAATTTTTCAGGCAACCCCTTCCCCCCAACTCAGCCAAACCCCTTCCCCGACAGTCCCCATAATCAACACCACCCGCACACCTGGATGTTGGCAACCAAAGCAAACTATGCTGCCAACCTTGCTGGTTTTGACGTTGCCCATAATCTCATTGCTTCCTTGTCGCGTGTGTGTGCTCATCTCTCTGTCCATCTCTCCGTCTGCCAGGTGATTGCCCCAGAGGAGATCATCGACCCCAGTGTGGATGAGCAGTCCGTGATGACCTACCTGTCACAGTTCCCCAAGGCCAAACTCAAGCCTGGCGCACCACTTAAACCCAAGCTCAACCCCAAGAAGGCCCGCGCCTACGGACCAGGTAACTCGCCTGCCCCCGACCCCCGTCCAATCACTGCTTTTTGTTCCGTGAACACTTCGTGGATCCATGCTCCCTTTTCAGGGAAGGCGAAGTTGTAGAAACCCCCTAGATGGAAGATTCCAGTTAAAAAGCTTTGATAACGCTACGTGTCCACCCTGACTTCCCTCCACGTCAGTCTCGGCCTGAGTTATGTCAGTGTAAATACATGGAGCCATCAGGAGGCCTCATCGCCGTTCGCTGTCCATGACACTGGCCCTTGCAGTAAATAACAGCGTGGCTATAAAACTCAGAGTTAATGAGTTTAGGGGTTGTTAGCTGGGGTTGATTCACAGTCCAGAGGTTCCGCAGGGGCCTGTTTGAATGTGTCCTCACATCCGAACACGATGTCTCCTCCTCTGCAACACACACTGGCATGACTGAGGCTTCACAGAGCTAGACATCCAAAGAGGGGTCTAAGTCTCATTTAAGAACACATTCTCTATTGTCACTCAAATTGTAAACATTTTTGAGTGTGACCTTTTTGTAAGTGTATTTCTTACTTTTTCGACACCCAACCCTAGACAAATACGCCCACATGCACAAACAATTATGTAATTCATTCTAGGGCAGATTAGGCAACACCCAAACCGTATCTCCCAAAACACAAATCTCCCCACTCCAGATTGAACAGGTCTCTTTTTTGGTTCTGCGGTCCTGCCGACCTGCCGCCTCCCAGATGTAACCCTAACCCTAACCCTGCTCACAATCTCCCAGAAGTGGGATCCGATCTTGTATGACATGGATGAATTGTGTCCAACGTCAAAGCCCGCCAAGACGAGCAGAATTCCACATCCAGCAGCCAGTCATGGGTTCCGTAAGACGAGGGAGTGGTACCTTCATGCTCACTGGAGAGGGAACCAGAACGTTATTTATAGAACCCTCAACTATTCAGACTAATGGCAGAAGTAAACCCAAGAGATAACAATTTTAAAAGGTTCTGTCTGACTAATGGAATCCACTTCAGAACTCTTTTTTTCTCTTCAGAAGTTTTGAGATCAATGCCTGTAGTCCCTTTTTAGTCGATGGAAACGGTAAAGGTCGCCGTTACAATGTGAGGAAACGTCTGCTCGTTAGCGTCAACAATAGACGGCATCCCCCCACCGCCCCCCCCCCCCTCCCGCCTTGCCACCATCTGATCACCAGACTGCAGCCAGCTCTCCCATGTACAGCATACATGGAAACGGTTTCTGCAGTAACACCACTTTTCCTCCACCTCATCCTAACAGCACATGCCCCTATATGCCATCATCAGCCTGTGTTTAACTTGTGGGCCCTGTGGAACAAATCAGTGCCGTTTGGCTCCTCTCACTCTTAAAACAACCCCCCTGTATTTCATTCAGCTTTCCATCTCCTCCCACATTCCTCCTGTAGAGAGAGACAGCAAAAACACATGCTTTTCCACTGATCTACAAGATCTCTAATCATATGGGCCCTGACCGGGAACTCTTATCACCCACTCCGTAGACGCTAGCTAGCCCAGACCTGACAGGATCCCATCAGTTGAATTAGATGGTTGGATCTCCAGTTGCTACTTCCTGTCGGCCTTTTTATTCATCTGCACCCCTTTCTCCTTCCCCTTCTCATCTTCCTCCTCCTTCTCCCCATCTGTTTCCATCCCTCCCTGTCCTCCTCCTCTCCCAGGTATTGAGCCAGTGGGGAACAGGGTGATGCGTCCTGCAGTGTTCACAGTGGATTCCTTCAGTGCCGGCCAGGGCCAGGTCACCGTCTACGTGGAGGACCCAGAGGGCACCAGAGAAGAGGTAGGACCCTCTGGAACACTGGAGACAGGAGGCGTGGAGACCAGACTGAGGGCCGTCTGACCATTGGTTCATTCCTTTATTGACACGCCCTTCTCAAATCACTCATTGGGTTCATATCTGCTCCCAGGTGAAAGCCGTCCCCAATGAGGGAAAGAAGACCTACAGTGTGACCTACTTGCCCCAGGTCATGGGCCCTCACAAGGTAGGAAAGGGGGGCTGTCTGTGGAGAGGTCCCGGATAAAGGACGGGTCTGACCACGGGGGGTTTGATGGTGGCTGTCGCTCGGTCCTGTGCAGGTGACGGTGCTGTTCGCCGGCCAGGAGATCCCAAAGAGTCCGTTTGAGGTGAACGTGGACAAGGCCCAGGGCGACCCCACCAAGGTCACAGCTAAGGGGCCGGGCCTGGAGCCCCTGGGGAACATCGCCAACAAACCCACCTACTTTGACATCTACACCGCAGGTCAGTGCTCCACTCCCCCCTTTTTTTCCTTTCTCACCATGCCTTGATTAGCTCGCTAATGCAATTGAGATGTTATTGTTGTACTGTGGTATAATATTTCTGTTCACCATGCCTGGTAGCTGAGATGTGGTTACTTTGCAATTTGGCTCGTAAATTCAGACCGTCCCTTGACTTGACTGCTGAAATACTGTTAGAACAATGCACTTCTGATCCTTCATCGTGACTGATGAGAGCGTCTGCTTAATGAATGCATTGCGAACGTGTGGATGGTTGACGCCAAATATGGCTCCACTTTGTCCCTGGCGTTCTGCAGGGGCCGGAGTGGGCGACGTGACGGCCGTCATCACGGACCCCCAGGGGGGGAAGGGCGTGGAGGCCATGATGGAGGACAAGGGGGACAGTGTGTTCCGCTGCACCTACAAGCCCACCCAGGCGGGTCCCCACACCGTCACCATCACCTTCGGGGGCATCGCCATTCCCAAAAGCCCCTGCACTGTCAACGTCGGCCCCGGTAGGAACCCTCTTAACGACCACTCTGGTTGGCTGGTTTTAATCTACTTAAAAGCTAGCTCCATTTCGAAACGAGAGACAACATACACACACCTTTCCTCATAATGTTGTGTGCATATATATATATATTTAGCTATAGGGCATTTGACTGCAGATCAATAGGTTGAACGTTCAGAATTCCACCCCCATACGTCGCTTTGGATAAGTGTTGGCTAAATGAATACATTAGTATTCGAAAGTTTGTTCTTGAACGTAGATAACACTGAGCCTCTTGCATCACATATCCCCTCACTACCATGTTTCCTGTGCTGGTTAACAAGTCATCCAGGTGACACGGCCTTTGGTCACTGACAGCTGGGGCTGAGGTGGCTGGAGGCCTTGTCTGCTGGTGGAGCCTGGAGCTTGTGTACTGCCAGAGTGGGGCCCCGGCTGGGAGTGGAGCTTGGTGGAGGTGTGAGTGTGTCAGTGAGGGGGGGAGAGAGACAGAGACAGAGAGAGAGAGGGGGGAGAACCCCTATGCAAGTGAACAGGGCTCCAGCTCCCGGAAACAGGGGACAGGAGTGTTCGCAAACGCAGCCAAGCCTCGTAAAACACCAAATTCTTTCTCCCTGAGGCAGCTTTTCCCAACCAGGCCACTCCACACAGCTCCAGCTCACACGTCGTTTTATAGAGGGCTCGCAAATAGATTTTTCCAAAATAATATGAAATTAAAAAGATATTGTCATTATTGTTTTTATGTCCATGTGTTTTTATGTGGAGTAAACAGACCCCTTGTTGAATCGTAAAAGGAAAGTATCTAAAGTTATTTCAGGACAGTTGTTCAGAGGAACGTTTGGCTCAGTGGTGGCTGTTGAGATTCCTCGACATCTTTTATGACTCTCCATTCACTTAAAATTGACAAATGTGTGGTTTCTGGAGTCTATCTTTGGCTACCAGACACACAAAGAAAAGCCTCTTACTTTTTACTACAAGCATCATTCTAAGAAGAGTAGGCCATATAAAATCATATGCTGTTTAACTCGCTTCCAGCGAAGCGATCAAATAATTTCTAAATGTTCTTGTTGGATACTATATTATTTGTGCAATGGGATACAAGGTGGTTAACTTTTATTAAACTCACCGGTTTGACTGTTTATCATCCCCTGACTCATCAATGCCTGCACCATTATTCTCTTTGTCTCTATTGATTTAAATCAAATGATTTCCGCCAAAGATTTGTTGTGTCATACAGGTTCCTGTGCTGGGTGTGTAGACAGTGTGACTCAGACTGCCTGTAGAGTAGCATGTTTGTCTTCAGTATTAGCCCTTGCTCTGTTACCATGCAGTCCCTCCCTGAGTGTGAGGTTTTAATGAGTGCGTGTGTGTGGTGTGTCTTTCTGTCCAGCCTCCGTGCCCAGCGCGTGTCGGGCCACAGGGCGCGGGCTGCAGCCGAGAGGCGTCCGGGTGCGTCAGGTGGCTGACTTCAAGGTGGACACGCGCAACGCCGGCAGCGGAGACCTGAAGGTCTCAGTCAAGGGGCCGAGTGAGTAGACACGAGCGCGCACACTGGAGGTCCATTCAAGCTCCACCTGGGATCCCACTCTACACTTCCTGTTTTCTCCACGTGTCCTTTCCTCTCGTCGCTTTGTGGTTTCGAACCTCCAGGATTCCTGCTTCCTGTTTTGTTTTTGCACTATTGTCCAACACTTGCATCCTCAGAGAGGTTTGAGTGACTGGACTACCACGCCATGGGGCGTGTTGGGGTTGGAGGTCTGCTGAACTGGGGTGCTCCTCATCCTGACACGTTGCTCCCTCCTCATGTACCCCAGTACACTCACCTTCACAGATATACGTTCATAATCATAATGTCAAATTATTAATTTCTTTAGCAAGTACCCATGTTGTAAGCAGAATGTTCCGAAAGCCGGTCATTATTGCAAAATCAATTTCACAGTAATGACTGGCTGGCTCTACGTGGGTGTAAGCAACATGGTGAAGAGGGCTAGGAGCTCTGCTTCAGACCAGCTCAGTCCTATCCAGTCTGGAGTAATTAAAGACACATGGGAGGGAGGCAAGCTTTGGAAGGGAACCCAGCCCTGGACTGAGGGACATGGAGGCCCCAAGCCCAGGCTGTTCCCCTGGCACCAGCCCGCCCAGACTGCCCAGCCCGCCCAGGGTCCAGCTGGCTAGAGGCAGGCACCAGCCTGCATGGCACTCAAGACAGGCTCAGGCTTGGATCTTCTGTCTGAGTGGATGATGAATAGACTGAGCCGGGTCACTGGGCACACGTGATTGATTTACGCACGAGAAAGACATGTTTTATGGGTTCATGACGCAACTGTGTTGAGTGGTCGGTGTGTGCCAACCTTGTCAACAAGTGAGCAAATACGATCACACTTAGCTGACATGCTAGCTCTCCCTGCCCAGAGATATCACCTAGCCTTGGTGTAAATTGGTCTGACACATGACTAACTCTGTGTGTGTATTGTAGAGGGTCTTGATGAGCCTATGAAGCAGAAGGAGGCTCTGGACGGTGTGTATGCCTACGAGTATTACCCCAACGCCACCGGCAAGTACACCGTCACCATCACCTGGGGAGGACAGCACATTCCCAAGAGGTGAGTGAGCCTGGAGCCCCGATATGTCACCTTCACGGTGACACTGATCGTGCTGCTGTGTCCGCCAGTCGAGGGCTACCGGCAAACGGATTGTTGGGGGGGTTAGGCTGGGGTGGGGGGTGGGGGCCACGGCTGGTTGGCGTGAGACGAAACATGGAACTTACCGTGTACACCAGGGGAACATTGTTCTCTGTGTGTGTGTGTGGTAATAAATGGCATTACCTCATGCTCTCTGGTCTGAGCGTACCACAAGGGAGCTGGGCAAACAGAGCAAAACTGTGTTCACGCTGTGGGAAACGTTTATGTCGCCACACATTTCCCAGGACTGCTGATAAATACGTAACGTTGACTGCAGACAGCTTCATTTAACGAGCTTGGAAATGTCTTTCTGTTTTGTGTTAATTCGTTTTTTGTTTTATTTTAATTTGTGTTGAGGGGTGTGTGCGTGTGTGTGGGGATGGCTGGTTTTAGCAGGGAGAAATGTAGTCCTTTTTGGGGCATACGGAAATCTGCTTACTTTTTACTGTATGGTATCTGCACTCCGAAAGATGGGGGATGGATTTAGGATAAGTGTCGTGGCTGAGCAGTTAACCCCTGTGGACGTTTATCAGCCATGAAGGCATTTTCCATGTGTTCATCAGGAGAGGGAATTCAAGTTGTTTTACAACATTGGAGATTGGATTACAGATCTTAAAGAGGGGGGGGGGGGGGGGGAGATGGAATGAACTCTCAGAGGTGCTTGTGTATGTGTGCACACGCGTCTGTGTGTTTATACACTGTGCCGACGGTCTCCCAGGTGACCTCATGCACCAGGGCCCCGTCGGCACGGCATCACTGACTTTAACGGTGGCTCCACTCAGGCCCCGGGGTGAAATGGCTGACAGAAGCTGTGCGTTTGTGTTTTAACACACGACGCCTCCTCAGTCACCCAGGGGTTTTATGGCGCCTTTTAGCTGCTCCAGCACAAACAGTAACCCAATACCACATTAAATGGATCCGTTTGGTTTGGAAATTTGTTTTTGGGATCCGCTTAGCATTGGACTGTTTTGGGGTTGTCCACTGGCTGAAGGGAAGCATGAACTTACATCGTGGTATGAGCAAGATGCTAGAACACGTCAAGCTTTAAATATAACATATGAAATAATATTGGTGAGACTTGAGATATGGGGAGAACTGTCTTTGGCTCCTCGAAGACTAAACGGTGTGTTTGAACTCGTCTTGTTTCCCGATGTCCAGTCCGTTTGAGGTGCAGGTGGGCGCCGAGGCGGGGCCCCAGAAGATCAGGGCGTGGGGTCCAGGCCTGGAGGGAGGCATTGTGGGCAAGTCAGCTGACTTTGTGGCAGAATCGATCGGCACAGACGTGGGAGTCCTGGGTGAGTTCTTGGTTCTGACTGCCCCCACTGAAACCCTATCTTGAGTCAAAATACTGATACCAGGAGTAGACGGGGGTATTTCCTCCGCGCGAATGTCAATGGAATGATAACCTTTTAGATCAGGCCTTCCAAACAGACTCCTCACCAGTAATGACCAGTGCTGTGCGTTTCCCTCAGGCTTCGCCATAGAGGGCCCGTCCCAGGCCAAGATCGAGTGCGAGGACCAGAACGACGGCTCGTGCGACGTGAAGTACTGGCCCACGGAGGCCGGCGAGTACGCCGTGCATGTCATGTGTGACGACGAGGACATCGAGGACAGTCCCTTCATGGCCTACATCGTCCCCGACAACGGCACCAACGACCCCGCCCAGGTGAGCGACGCTGGGCTGTGTTTGCTAAAGCTGCGAGGGTACGGTGAGAATGGTACCTTTTAGATATTGGTAAAGTGTAAGTAGTTGCAGAGTATGTGAGATAGTTTTCTCAGGGCAAGTTTAACTTTTGTCTAATGTACAAGACGTATTATACAGTAGCCTTTAGCTGAAATCATCAGGAAGGCCCCCTATCATTACATCTGTTTTTGTAGCGTTTGCTGTGGTTTGCAGAAACTGTGACACAGCAAAGCTGGCTTCACTTAATGTGTTGGTGTTACTCTAAAATCAGGTCCAGGCCTATGGCCCTGGTCTGGAGAAGACCGGCTGTGTCATCAACAAACCTGCCGAGTTCACCGTCAACGCTAAGGATGCTGGGAAGGGTCCCCTGAAGATCATTGCCCAGGTGAGGATTGGACAAAATGATTTCCATGATTATCCTTAGTAAAGAAGTAAATTACATTGTAGTCTAGACCATTGAAGACCCACACTTACAGAAACTCTCTTCCTTGTATAACTCCAAGAATGCCGAGGGAGCTCCAGTTGACGTGAAGTTGAAGAACAAGGGGGACAACGTGTACGCCTGTTCCTACACCCCGACCTCCGCCCTCAAGCACACCGTGGTCGTCACCTGGGGAGGGGTCAGCGTGCCCAACAGTCCCTTTCGGGTAAGCCAATCAGAACCCCCCATTCCAACTTGGTCCCGATCAGAAACCCTTGTTCAGAGTGTAAGCCAATCAAATCAGGCCTCTCCTGGAGATAGTTTGAAAGGTAAACGTAGAAGACCGGTGATTGTGATCACCTACACAGAGGAGCGTCGCACCTACGGCCAGTAAAGGAACATGACTGCTTCAGTCCTGGGGTGTGACAGGGTAGCCCTTTGCAAAATCAAAATGCACTGTCAATGATCAAATACACTACTACCTTTAAACAACTGAAAGTATTTTTCTACACTTAACTCACATTTGATTGTACCTGTTGTAAGTCATGCATGTAAAGATTGACACTTTAAAGAGTTGAATCATAAAACTTTGTTCTGGCAGGCAGAGTTGTGAAAACCTCATGTCTCCCAAAGCTAGAGGACTGTGTTTCATTTTATTGTTATCGTTCTTGTTTTAACCTGGAATGACATCTCAGTATGGAAAATTATTTTTGGTTAAATGAAGAACTTTGACTCTCAGTAACATGAAATGTTGATGCGTCCTTAATAATTCAATATAATAACATAATTGGAAGATTTATGCTGATCACTAATTCTTGAAATTGATTATATTAATAAGAAACAAATCATTTAAATTTCATTTAAATATTTAGTTTTGTTTACAATTGTGTAACTGGATTCAACCAGCAAATTTTTATTTAGAGCCCTTATTTTGCTGATCTCAGTTATATCTACTTGATTTATAGCTTTTGCCTGCAGAGATTGATGTACAAAATCTTTTGCCAAGCCCTTTTATGTGCAATATCATGAGAAGTTGAAGGCTTGTTTGCATCGCGTGCCAGGAATGACATTAATCCCAAAAAAACACATCTCAACCTGTTGAACGATTCACATAAATGTGTCAGTAGGAACTGGGCTGCTGGCAGGCTGACTGAATGGAAGGTCTGAACCACAAACTAGCATTTATACAAGCTGCCTTGATTATGGAATGCAAACCTGCAATGTTAGATACTAGATAGAAGAGATTTTGTTGCCAAAGAGGTGTGCTATGGACAATTTGAGGGAAGGAATCACAATCCAAATATGTATTACAGACTGCACTGTCCTAAACATTTCTGATTTGACTTGATGATGGGGAATTTTTGTGACGTCACACTAAATAAACAATCAGTTTACTCAGTTATTGTGTTGTTTGGTTCATTCACTCATTTTCCTAGTTGCAGTCTTCATTGTGCAATGTATTTCAACCTGTACATGAATTGTGTAATTGTGAATATATCTTTGAATAGAAAAGTCCCATGTATATTTACATCTCAATATATTATAATTACTAAAAGAAGCGTGAACAAATGTTTCTTTTTCTCTCCAGGTAAATGTTGGGAAAGGAAGCCATCCTCAGAAGGTGAAGGTCTTTGGTCCTGGAGTGGAGAGAACTGGGCTGAAGGCCAGCGAACCAACACACTTCACTGTGGACTGCACGGAGGCTGGGGAGGGTAAGAGACACGTGAACACACACACACACACACACACACACACACACACACACACACCCTCTTAGTCACTCTCTAGGTCTAGCGGACCATAGGGAAATAGTGATTAGATACAAGGTTACTCGTATTCACTCTGTCCCCACACACGCATTCCTGAAGTTTTTGTTGTCCCTTTTATAGTATCTATTTGTGTAGGACGATGACAATTGACCCAGACATGGGTTTGGGGTGGGATGGGAATAGTATATTGCATATGGGAATTATATATGTGCCTCACCTGTATTGATTGATTGAAAATAATAATGTAATCATAAAAACAATTCCCCAACACATTCTCTCATCTCTGGACTCCATTCCGGTGCTTTCCGCAGGAGACGTGAGCGTCGGTATCAAATGTGATGCCAACATCATCAGCGACAAGGAGGAGGACGTAGACTTTGACATCATCCCCAACGCCAATGACACCATCACTGTCAAGTACATCCCCCCTGGGGCAGGGAGACTCACCATCAAAGTGCTCTTCACTGACCAGGTAAGAAACACACACACTCCCGAAACACATAATATCAATGTTCCGACTTTTCATACGACATCAAACAGGGTTGACTTCCATGTCCACTGTTGACAGGCTGAGGAGAGGGTATATCCCATCTAAAGTACTCAAGTGTGACTAAGTCTGAGCCAGAACCTAGACGGATACAGAACTTGCTTCCTGTTCCTCCCTCATGTCCCGGATGTGTTCCTCCCTGTAGGAGATCCCCGTCAGTCCGTTCAGGGTCAAAGTTGAGCCCTCCCATGATGCATCAAAGGTCAAGGCAGAGGGACCAGGATTGGCCCGTTCGGGTACGTTGTGATTCTACTTCATGTTCACGCACCTGCCTATGGTATAGGATGTAGGAGTCTTTTAAGGTCAGGTCTTAACCCACTCATGTTTTCTGCTTCAACCGTGTTCCTCTGTGCTTCCCTGGACAGGTGTGGAAAGTGGGAAGCCGACTCACTTCACCGTCCACACCAAGGGGGCCGGCAAGGCGCCCGTGGACGTCAAGTTCACCGGCACCGAGAAGGGAGACGCCGTCCAGGACTTCGACATCATCGACAACTACGACTACTCGCACACGGTCAAGTACACACCCGTACAACAGGTGAGTTGGTCTGCTGAGGCGCTTGGGGTTGATGCTGTGAAGGGCCCTTGAGGCTTGGTTCTCTTGTCCTGGTTCTCAGAGGGCTTCGAGAATGTATGTCAATGTAGAATGTTATCGTTTCTTCTGGGCAGGGTGAGATGGTGATCATCATCACCTTCGGTGGGGACATCATCCCCAAAAGCCCCTTCACTGTGGGGGTGGCAGCACCCCTGGACCTCAGCAAGGTCCAGGTCAATGGCCTGGATGGCAGTAAGTACACCACACTATGTTTTCATATCCGCACTTTGAAGGGTTTAGTAGACCAGATATGATTCCTTTTGTGTACTGTGGACTAAGTCCTGAAGACATGATATACAGTTTGTCAGCTCCCCACCTCCAGCATTGTGTAAAGACCCAACTTAAGACAAACCTTAATAAAACTAACCGACAACCGTTTGTCTCTCCCTTATCAGGAGTTGAGGTGGGTCAGGACCAGGAGTTTGCGGTGAGCACCAAGGGTGCAGGGGGTCAGGGCAGGCTGGAGGTCAAGGTGACCAGCCCGACCCAGAGGGCTGTGCCCTGCACGGTGGAGGCCCAGCCCGGGAAGGCCAGCAGCCTTGCTCACTACATCCCCAAGGAGGAGGGGATCTACTCTGTGGACGTCACCTACGACGGACACCCCATCCTGGGGAGCCCATTCCCTGTGGAGGCCATGCTGCCTCCAGACCCCAGCAAGGTAGGCTGTCTATCCTAGGACTTGTTGTGTTGTTGCTAAGATAAAACGATATACACGCGCCAAGGATCCATCTGATCCTCTTGGAAATCCAAATAGCAGTTGAAGTGTGACTTATCAAGCCTCCACTCCCCACTGTCTTATGAGGAGTTATCAGTGATCACTGGGCTGTTGGTCCTCTACAGGTGAAGGCCTTTGGTCCCGGCCTTAAAGGGGGTCTGGTGGGTAACCCAGCAGAGTTCACCATCGACACCAAGGGGGCTGGTACAGGCGGTCTGGGCTTGACGGTCGAGGGTCCCACCGAGGCCAAGATCGAGTGTTCCGACAACGGGGACGGCACCTGCTCGGTCTCCTACCTCCCCACCGAGCCTGGAGAGTACCTGGTCAACATCCTGTTCGAGGAGGTCCCCATCCCCGGCTCGCCCTTCCACGCCGACGTCCAGATGCCCTTCGACCCCACCAAGGTGGTGGCGTCGGGCTCCGGGCTGAAGCGGGCCAAGGTGGGCGAGACCAGCGTGGTGAACGTGGACTGCTCCAGGGCCGGTCCGGGCAAGCTCACCCTGGAGGCAGCGGGCGACTCCGGCCCCGGAAGCAAGGCCAAGACGGAGGTGGTGGACAACAAAGACGGCACCTACACGGTCACCTATGTGCCCCTGACGGCCGGCATGTACACCCTGCTGCTGAAGTACGGGGGCAAGGCTGTGCCAGGGTTCCCTGCCAAGGTGATGGTCGACCCTGCGGTGGACACCTCCAGGGTCAAGGTGTTTGGACCCGGAGTGGAGGGACAAGGTAGACATCTTTTTCTATAAAACCACTCTTCTCTTAGCCGGCTGCTAGTTAACTTAATAAATCCCAATTTGTGTTACTGCTGAACACAGAGGCCTCAGTATTTAGTTGTCACTCATTCACTACTTTATTTCCACCCGAGAGAGCTCTGTTTATTTTCTGCTCCCATGACATCACACACCATCTCGGAGTGTATATTTGCAGAGTGTATAGAAAAGGAAAGTGCAACAAACAAATCTGGTTTCGGTTCAGAGGAGTTTCGTTTGAAAGTGCCTCTCTGTGCTCGACTGTCTTTCAGCGGTGGAATTCTTAAGCGGTGACCTCAGTACCGTGGTCATGGACCAGTTATGTCAGAAAGGCTTTAGTTTACACCTAGTTGACTTCAAGAGAAGAGCGAGGGATGGCAGTTATATTGTGATAAGGAGCTGTGGATGTTGTGAGGGTTGACCCTGTAAAGAATTTTACGTTTTTTTTATTTATTTTTTTAAAGGGAAAAGTACAGATGGGCAGGAAATAAAATGAGTGTTATGTCTTGGAATTTGAACCAATGTAGCTCTATCGTGGGCTAAAAATGTTAGCGATTACTACACGCCAGCCATGGCCTCACTCGCTCCTGGTTTGTCTCCTGTTGTCCCCCTTCAGCCGTGTTCCGGGAAGCCACCACTGACTTCACCGTGGACGCCCGTTCGCTGACCAAGACGGGAGGCGACCACGTGAAGACGCGGGTCAAGAGCCCGTCAGGCTCCCTGGTCGACTGTCAGGTGAAAGACCAGGGCGACGGGACCTACGGCGTGGAGTACACACCCTTCGAAAATGGTAAACACCGAGCTAGCCAGGAGGGATCCAACCCTGCTCCACCACTCTCTCTAAACAACGACCATTTCCCTGAGAGGATATCGTGGTCCGATTTGGAAAAAAGGTGCTTACACTTGAGGTTTATACATCCTACGCATGTGTGTTCGTTCGCTAGGTCCCCACAGTGTTGAGGTCCTGTATGATGATGCCCCTGTGCCCAAGAGCCCCTTCAAGGTGTCCGCCACAGAGGGCTGCGACCCGGCCCGCGTGCTGGCCAAAGGCCCCGGGCTGCAGGGGGCCCTCACGGAGAAGCCCAACAACTTCTCCATCGTCACCAGGTGAGTCATATGTAATGACAGAAGTCTCGTTCTCTTCTGGTGCTTTGAGGCACTGGTTCAAATGAGATCCTCCTGCTTCGTCAACCAGGTTCTGGTGGGACCAAAAAAAACATGTTAGAAATGCGTGTCTGTTTTTGCTGTCTTCAGAGGGGCTGGCATCGGTGGTCTGGGCATCACTGTGGAGGGGCCCTCCGAGTCCAAGATGTCTTGCAAGGACAACAAGGACGGCAGCTGCAGTGTGGAGTACGTGCCCTACGTCCCTGGGCTGTACGACGTCAACATCACCTACGGAGGAGAGCACATCCCTGGTGAGACCCCCGGTGACCACCTCCCCCTTCCCCTACCAGTTACCTCACCATCCCCCTACCAGTTACCTCACCATCCCCCTACCAGTTACCTCACCATCCCCCTACCAGTTACCACACTGTCCATCTACTCCTCTCTAACACCCCATTGCACAACACCGTATGTCTCTTTTTCAATCCAACACTGCATAACTCCGCCTCTGAACTCCCAGAACTAGAAACATGTTTGTTGTCTCCCTGTTGCAAGGTTTTATTATCCGAAGTAGATAAAGGACTTCAAGGATGTTTTAGTGATTTGCTTCCTCATTAGGTCTGGTTTATATACCTGCATCTCCGGAGAGATTTAGTTGTTTTAATAGCAGGAATAAACTGAAGTATGCCCTTGCTGTTTTTAATGGACGCTCTCTGGAGGGGCCTGAGCTTGTAACCCATCCCCAGCCTTTCATTGACAGCTGTTGTTGTTGCTGTTGTTGTTTAAGCAATGTGTATGCATGTGATGCAGAGAGCCTAGACCTCCAAATGTCCAATGGGACCAATCCCTTCTCCATAGATGGAACTTTGCTGTGCATTCTTGCTATCTGTCGTTCACTGTGTTCCCAAGACCACACATTTCGCTGTGCGTATAAAGTTGCACTAGCCATCCTAAATCACATGCGTGGGACAAGATAGACTCATATATCAGACACGGTAGACAGACACATACCCGAGCTAGACGATGAACAGTTGTTCTCCGTCAACCACGGGACCTTGGTTAACACAGTGTAATGTCTGACCAAGTAAATTCCTGTCTGCTCTCATCCTCACCTGAAACCTGTTTTGTGTCACCCCCCCTCCTTTTTGTCCTGCCTTCTCCTTCTGTCACCTTTCCACGACCCTCCCTTCAACCTGTGACGTCACGCTGTACAATGTCTTCCTCTACCTCCAGGCAGTCCGTTCAAGGTGCCAGTGAAGGATGTGGTGGATGCCAGCAAGGTGAAGCTCTCCGGGCAGGGTGTGGGGTCAGGGGTCAGGGCCAAGATCCCCCAGTCCTTCACCGTGGACTGCAGCAAGGCTGGGGTGGCCCCCCTCTCTGTCGCCGTCATGGCGCCGAAAGGTGAGATCCGTCAAGGTGGACAAAGACTCGCCACGTCATTGATCAGTTCTGGGTTTTAGAAGCACTGATCAGACGGAACTCTCTCTCACGCTCACTCTCAAATAACTCTTGAATCAAATACTGCATCATAACATGGGTTGGTCTTTGTCAACATGTGTCTGTGTGTGTGTGTCAGGTTTGGCAGAGCCAGTGCAGGTGACAGACAATGGAGACGGGACCCACACCGTGGCCTACACTCCCTCCTTGGAGGGACCCTACTCTGCCGTGGTCAAGTATGCTGACGAGGAGATCCCTCGCAGGTACAAACACACACACACACACACACACACACCCCCACGTCATCTTCGAGTTTTACACCCACACAATAAAATCGTTTTTCTCTCAAAACATTCTCAAACAAAACATGGTTGTTGTTCTTGCAGCCCCTTCAAGTTCCGCGTGCTGCCCACCCACGATGCCAGCAAGGTGCGTGCCAGTGGGCCCGGTCTGACCACAGGGGTGCCCGCCAGCCTGCCTGTGGAGTTCACCATCGACGCCAAGGATGCGGGAGAGGGCCAACTGGCAGTGCTAATCACTGTGAGCTAACTTCCCAAACACACACACACACATTTCAAGTGCAAATGTGGAGATAGTTTGAGAAGCCCAGAGCTGTCCCAAAGGCTGTGGTTATCACAGATTGATGGGTAGGTGCTGTATGTACAGAATGGAGGGTAAGGGCAAAGCAGCTCTATACTGTACATTCTCCAGCTCATACTCACATGTCTGGTAATGTTCGTAACCCCCTGGTCAGTGTCTGTTCTGCCAAAAGAAGGTCCTCTGAGAGGCCCTAGGAGAGCTCTAGCAGGGAGATGGATGACCCCCTGTCTGGCTGTAGCTGGGCCGAGGGATGGGAGAGCTCGGTTCAGCTGGGGACTCGTCTCCCTCTCGCTCTGTCTCTGTCTCTCCCCTAGCTGAGCACGCCAACTGTTAAACATTAGGCTGTTAGTTGAGCAAACTGTTTATTATCCATTCCGAAGCTGTGTCATTCGAGCGGATTGTTGTGTTTACGTATTTTGATGCATCAATTCATAGATTTTTTGGGGTACAGAAACGTACTTGGGCCTTCTTGGGTGTTTAAAGATATTGGGTGTCTCATCACTAGGACCAGGACGGCAAGGCCAAGAAGACCAGTATCCAGGACAACGGCGACGGGACCTACAAGGTGTCTTACGTGCCAGACAAGGTCGGCCGCTACACCATCGTCATCAAGTACGGAGGGGACGAGATCCCCACGTCGCCGTACCGGGTCCGCGCTACCACCAGCGGAGACGCCAGCAAGTGCACCGTCACCGGTGAGAAACAGGCAGAGGGGTGGAGCCCACATCCCACCTCTAACACAGGATGGAGGGGCTCCGAGTCCATAGAAGGATCCGGAAGGGCTGGATGATTTGGCTGAATTGAGGAAGTTACCCTGAGCATGACATACGAGTTAACCACCTGCTGACCTTTGACCTCTTCCCCAGGCCCTGGCATCGGCCCCACCGTCGCCATCGGTCAGGAGGTGGGCTTCGTGGTCAACACCAAAGGCGCCGGGAAAGGGAAGGTGCAGTGTGTGGTGGTGACCCCTGACGGGAGCGAGGTGGAGGCGGAGGTGATGGAGAACGAGGACGGGACCTTTGACATCTTCTACACTGCGCCCACCCCCGGGAACTACGTCATCTACGTCCGCTTTGGAGGAGAGAACATCCCCAAGAGCCCCTTCAGAGTCATGGTGAGGAACCACACTCATTCCAAAACAATGTGTTTCTATATTATCTAAAACATGTATATCTATTCTTAACTTAATGTGTCTATCGACTGAAGTTTTTGTATGCAGTCCTTCAATTTGTATGCCGTCCGTCCGTGTGTGTGTGTGTCCGTGTGTGTGTCTTTTGTGATACGTTTGAGTGCTGGGTGTGTGTGTGTGTGTTTGATCAAAATTGACCTCCGTTGTTGCTCCTTAGGCTACTGATGAGGTTCCCATGATGCAACAGCAGACAGCCCAACAGCAGCAGGGAGCTCCTGTAGCTGGCTTCCAACTTCCCTGGGTACAGACACACACACAGACATACCCCATGATACACAAACACACAATACTTCAGGGAGACCTCACCTACATACAGAACACACACAGGCCTAATCAGTCAATTCCGTGATCACCATAATTCTGACCTCAGCTCTCCTACCTCAGAAACTCCTGTGTCTGATTTCACTTTCAGGGAAATGGCTGCCCTCTATCAACTCTCCTTGACTTCCTATAATCTCTTTTTGCTTGACCCTCCTGTTGGATGATCCCTCACACCACCCAGCACCGATCCATTGCTGCTGTAATCTGTCGAAACCAAAAGTTGTGAAAGTGCTTCCAGATATCTCTATTTTAACCAGTCATTCCAAAACCTCCCACATCATCCTGTGTTGTCTGTTCAAACATCACCAACCATCAGTGTCCCTCCGATGCCCTCTGCTCATCTGTCCAAAGAGATAGACAGAGCTATCTATCTCCACCACATGGCCTGACAGTGTGAAAAGAAAACAGGGGGAAAGTGTGGGTCATCCTTTAGGTATTTTGGGAAAATGAGCTGTCCAAAAGGAAAACAAGTCCTGTCTAATCCCTCTGATGCAGGACAGGGTGCCACCATGCACCACGTGACTTGCCAAACCCCAGGCCCTTCTAGAAGGCTGGCACTATGCCAGCCTCATTACGGGCAGGACAATGCCCTGTAGAAGAGGAGAGGCCCGTTTCCTGGGTTCCCAGCAGAGGGGTGGGGTGGGGGGGTGGGGTGGGGGAGGAGGAGAATAGAAGGGGGGCGGAGAGACAGACATGCCCAGACTGATACAGGAGATGGAAGAAAAAGCGAGGTTGTTTATGTTGTGGTGGAGGGGGACTTTGAGTTCACACTGGTTTACGGTAACTGGCTGTGGGGTGGTAGGGAGGGTATTATGTTGAACTTGGAGAGACCAGCGTGAGAGAGGGCGACCGCCAGTGCATGTGTGGTAGATCAGGACATCACTGTAGGCTTTTCTGCCTCCCTCAGAACACCGTTCATCCTCCTTCCTCCCTCTCTTTCCCACCTCTCCCGTCACACGGACGTTGGCGTTGCTGGGGGGGGGGCTCTGTGGGGTGTCTTGGTTCCTCCTCCTCTCCCCTCCAGGGCTGCCCTCCCCCGCCTCCTCCAGGTGTTCTGAGCTGGGACGACCTGCCTCACTGCCTCCTCCGTCCTCACCTCCTCCTCCAGAGCACCCCTTTCATCACTCTGCCATGGCTGCGTCATTCAACTGCCCGATCACACACCACCTCCACCCCCCTCTCCCCTCCCTCTTCCTCCTCCGCCTACCAACACAGTGCGGTCGGCGGTTGCACCATGCGAAGCGGCTCGCCGACATGGTTGCGTGTTCTGACGCTCCGTGTTTTTACAGCCAGACTGTGGTCGGCTCAGAGACCCGGGTGTTTGCCACATTTAACCCTCTGTCCCCCACCCTCCCCCTCCAGGTGACGACAGACGGCTACACCCCCGTTAACAGCATGAACGGGACCGGCTTCAGGCCCTTCGACATGGTCATCCCCTTCGCCTTCAGGACGGGGGAGATCACAGGTGAGATCCCCCCCCCCCCCCCCCCAAAAAAATAAATAAATAAACACCACAAGCCTAAGAATCCGTTGAATGAGTCGAGTTGAAGATGCGTCATGGATCCAATGAAGTTCTCTGGAATTCCGCGCACCACCCTTTCGGGTGAAGGAAGGCTGAGGTGTTCTGGGGAAAAATGTTTTTTTTTTAGACCATACCAAATCACGTTAGACTGACAAGAATAAGAACGACAGACGGGGTGTGTAAGCAGGTGTGTGTGTGTGTTCCAGGCGAGGTGCACATGCCGTCAGGGAAGACGGCCCAGCCTGAGATCATAGACAACAAGGACGGCACGGTGACCGTCAAGTACGCGCCCACCGAGGGAGGCCTCCACGAGATGCACATCAAGTACAACGGCACACACATCCCAGGTCAGCCCTTCACGCACACGCACCCTCACCTGTGCAGACACACACACACACATCCTCACCTGTGCAGACACACACACACACACACACATCCTCACCTGTGCAGACACACAGTCTGGATTCCTCCCTGTGTTGGAAGTTCTTCTCCTGTCTTTACATCTCCGTCCTATTCCTTTTTTCTCTGCTTTCTCTTCTCGGTCCTTCCTCCCTCCTTTCCTCCCCTCGGGCCTGTCCTTATTCCCCTCTTTCTTATTTGTAACCAGTCTGTTTTCCCCTTCTCTCCCTATTTGCCCCAAGCTTCTCCCCCCCCCCCCCCCCCCCCCTCCAAGTCCACAGGTGTTCTCAATGCTCGGAGTGTGTTTGTGTGCAAGTCACGCACAGCTCTCTGCTCTGTTCAGACTGATGAATTTCCTGTCAGCATATTTGTGCATTGAAGTCATACACAGGACATAACATGGGGATGTGGGTGGAGATGTGTGTGAGCGTGTGTGCGCAAATGCGAGAGTTGAAAAGATGAGACAGTTCAAGAGATGTCTTTTAAGTACCCAAACACAGAAAATGTTTTTTGATTTATGACAAGTGGTGGGAGAAACCTCCATGACATCAGATGGAGAGTGTGTGTGTGTGTGTTTGAGAGAGAGAAGGCGAGCGAGAGCAAATCTGCACGTGTGGGTGCGCGTACATGTTTGCATTTGGTTATGTCTGTGTGCATGCCGCGGCCCTCATGTCAATGCTTGTCGGGGGGGGGCAGGGGGGCAGGACTTGGCGGCGTACCCCCGACGACTCAGTTTACCATCAGATAATCCTATCTGGTGATGTAATCGTTTCCGTCTGATCTCGTAGCGTGATCAGACGGGGGGGGGGGGGGGGGTCTCCTAAATCATCTTCTGAGCCCCACGGAAAGACAAGCGAGACCCACCATACCTTTGATCCCTGTTGCTCCCAGCAACAGTCTTGTGCCCGTTGCCCTGTCATTTCCCTTGGTATGAGTACAGATCCAGATGTCATTATGGGATATCCTGCCTCACGGTCCTCAGTAAAGATGAATGAGCTGCCCATTGTCTATTGTTTGATATTATTACGAAGCTTCAGTCTGGCTAAGTGTTTTGTGCATTGCCATGGGTACAGTGCCATTTAGAACCTCAGACCCACTGGTCCTAGTTAAACCTAACAAGCATCCAATTTACTTTAGAGTGCAAATTGTAAGTGTGTTCACGAAGGGGTAACCCTGTCATGTACAACATCCATATACACGGCGGTAGTACATGGCTGCATTTTTCCACTGTGTCTGTCTGTGGATCAACAATCTCTCATCCCAACCACAGAACCCCTGGGGAGGACGAGGAAAACATGTCGACCTCATCTCTAACGGGTTTTGGTTAGTTTAGTTTTTTTTGCCGTGCATGAAATAGTTTTGTTCTGACGGACCTTTTTCTGGTTTGGTCCACGCAGAGAGTCCCCTCCAGTTTTACGTCAACAACACCAACAGCCCCAACGTGACTGCGTCCGGCCCCGGGCTCATCTACGGCCTGGCCAACAAGACCGCCACCTTCACCATCTACACTGAGGACGCCGCAGAGGGTACGGGATCAGGACCAGATCGTTACCATGACGATGGATCCATATCCATCTTCCTTCATGTCTAGATGCCCAAACACTGCTACTCTCTCTGACATACAGTACAGTACATATGAAAGGGATGGATACATTTGAAATATTGGCGTGTGTGTGTAGGTGGTTTGGACCTGGCCATCGAGGGCCCCTCCAAGGCAGAGATCAGCTGTGTGGACAACAAGGACGGCACATGCACGGTCACCTACCTGCCCACTCTGCCCGGCGACTACAACATCCTGGTCCGCTACAACGACAAGCACATCGCCGGCAGCCCCTTCACCGCCAGGATCACTGGTAAGACCTGGCATGCTCCCATGTATGCCATGACAGCATCATGCACTGATGACTAGAACACCCGACGCACAGAAACTCCTCATAGCTCACAACAGAGGTTGTCGTAGCCTAGAATGTCCTAGGGCGGGAGGGGGGGATGTACACCTAGAAAACGCCCCCTGATTACAGGTAGGAAGAAACCCAGGAGAAGTCGTCTACAATCGTATAACCACGACCATATTTCTAACCTTTGACCCCCCTCCCTCCCCGCCGCCGCCCCATCTGTTCCTTGCAGAAGACAACAAGCGCAGGTCTCAGGTGAAGCTGGGCTCGGCGGCAGACTTCTCCCTGGACATCAACGAGACGGACCTCAGCCTGCTGACGGCCAGCATCAAGGCCCCCTCCGGGAGAGACGAGCCCTGCCTGCTCAAGAGGATGCCCAACAACCACATTGGTGAGAACCACCACACGGGACACGCTCCACCCGCAGGCTGCGGAGACGCGGCAACCGTGGAGGGTTGCCGGGTTGTGTTTACTGGATGGTTCCAGTATGAAGGAGAGCAGGGATGGAGGTAGAGGGATAAGAGGCATGGGGGGGATGGGACAGGAAGAGGAGGAGGGGGGGTGGAGCGTCAGAAACATACCTCAGCCCTCCAGCCTGTCTGTTTCTGCAGCAGTAGATCCACTTATCTGCTCGTACCACAGATGCCGCTGTCAAGAAGATGAATAAGACTATTGCCTTTGTCTGTCAGGTATGTCGAAGAAGAATGTCGCCTCACTGTCTCTCCCGTTTTGCCTCTCTCCCTCAGGTATTTCCTTCATACCGAGGGAGGTTGGGGAGCATCTGGTCAGCATCAAGAAGAATGGCCGCCACGTGGCCAACAGCCCCATCACCATCATGGTGGTGCAGTCTGAGATCGGCGACGCGGGGAGGGTAAAGGCGTACGGCCAGGGCCTGGTCGAGGGACACACGTTTGAGATGTCCGACTTCGTGGTGGACACCAGGGAAGCAGGTGAGACCGTTGCGCTCGTACCGCAGCTCTGACTCTGACCCTCTGCCAAGAACCTCCCTCATTCTGTTTATAAATGAGCCCACTGCTCTGCCCTGTGAATCAAGACTCAAACCCTCAACTGTATCTCACCAAGCTTTTCTAAAATAGTCTCGCCACTCTTATTGTCTCCATGTGCCTCAGGAAGGTAGACTAGCTACAGGGGCTAGTTATATCTGACCTCCATCGTTGCTGTAGAACATTCTAGATCTTGTCGATGTCTGCCTCCTTACAGGATGAGGCTGTGGAACATCCTGATTTTAGAAATCCATTAGTGTTTTGGTGGCCAGGGTTACTTGGTGAAGGGCAGGACACACTGGGCCCAGTATGATAGACGTGGAGGGGGGCAAGGCCTTGTAGGGTGTGAGAGAGCGTGTTTAGTCATCAGTCTCTGCTGGGACTGGCAACATGCCTGTCCCATTAGCTGTCTGTCTAAACTCTCTGGGGCGCTCCGGTTCCAGTAATTGGACCTACGTAAGTGCGAAACTAAGACTTTTTTCTGGGGGGGGGCCCCAAACATTTTTTTCTTTTTTTTCTTTTCACATATTTGTTTCTGCGTAATTAGGTAGGATGGCCTCCGCCCAAGATTTTAAGGAGTGGCTCAATGGTGGCCACAGAGGGACAGAAATAATCGTAAAAGTTAGTGCCATGAGAGTGCCTGTTTGTTTTTGGAAACATGCTTGATTGCAAAAATGTTCTAGTTTAACAAGCTGTTCTCCTAATCCTAATCTTTTCATTAAATCTATTATGGGACAGATTACAGGGTATTAGCACAATTAGCCTGTTTTCTCCATTTCTTCATAGTACACCATACCCTGGCATGCCTGAAGTTTTGTCACCATTATTTTTTGTATCCATCTTATTACAATCCCTCCTAAAATACACTTGACACCTCCCACCCCCCTGCACACAGCTACAGCAGGCTCCTGAAGGCGTGTGTGTGTTGTGTGAGCGTCCCTGTGTCTCTAAGGCCTGTGAGTGTGTGTGTGTGTCTCCAGGGTACGGAGGTCTGGCTCTGTCCGTCGAGGGCCCCAGCAAGGTGGACATCCAGACGGAGGACCTGGAGGACGGCACCTGCGGGGTGTCCTACTGCCCTTCGGAGCCCGGCTCCTACATGGTCTCCATCCGCTTCGCCGAGGAACACGTGCCAGGTGAGCCCTCAGGGAAGGATCCACATTGTAGAACGGCAACATGCAACTAGGCGCACTAGACATTTTTCGGTTAGATTAATTCCACATCAAACGGTCTGGAAGGACGCCCCCCCCCCCCCCCCCTTTCCTCATGCTGGTCTCGTGTGTCCGTCCCTCTCTCCAGGAAGCCCGTTCACGGTGAAGGTGACGGGGGAGGGGCGTATCCGTGAGAGCATCACACGCCGCCAAAAGGCAGCGTCCGTGGCCACCGTGGGGAGCGTCTGCGACCTCAACCTCAAGATCCCAGGTAGGGGAACCACTCCATCTCATCCCCCCTCATCCCTCAACCCTGCCCAGCAGAACAACATGGCCTGACCCAGTAGAACCACAGGCGTGCTGTGGGCCTAACCCAGTAGAACCACAGGCGTGCTGTGGGCCTAACCCAGTAGTACCACAGACAGGCGTACTGTGGGCCTAACCCAGTAGAACCACAGACAGGCGTACTGTGGGCCTAACCCAGTAGAACCACAGGCGCACTGTGGGCCTAACCCCAGCTGCAAAGTCAAGTCCCCGGATCTGCTTTCGACAGGGATTGCAGATGAGTAGTGCAGTGGTCCAGTCCTTCAGTCTGGTCCTGAGAGTGTGAAAGGACTTCTGGCTGACAGTGATGATCCATGTGTGTTCCAAGGTGCTCCAAGGCCTCGTCTCAGATCGGTGTCTGTGTTAGACTCACCTTTTTAGTGCTGGGATGGACCTCTGGTTATATGAAGCTGTTATACAGGAGACATCTGCTACCGTGTGTGTGTGTGTCAAATAAAACCAAGTCAATGGTGTGAAAGATGTAACCTGAACCTGAGCAGTCATGGCCAGATCCCCTCTCCCCCTCTCCATCTGTGAGGCTAGCTAGCCTTGGACAGACTTGATTTACCCATAAACACATGCCTCGAAAAGGCACCCAGAGGCATCCTGTAGCCGTAAAACAACTTCCTCTTCTTCTTTACTGGCCATAAAGAGCAGAGACTGGACATGACTGCATCCACCTGCGCTGTCGTCAGGTCAGTAAAGATGTGGAGAGGACACAGGGAAAGGTGTACATTTAGTGTGGTGAGGCACAGTTCAGGAATGCAGAGCCTATAGAGCTGGTTGCCATTGTTGGGGAACTGAAGTGTGTTGGAGCGCAGGGTGGGGTGCTGAATTCTACAGACACTCTCAGTTCTCGGAAACCGGAAGACGAATGCCTCGCTCTCAATACCTGCCTTTGTCTAGCTAGAGTCTCTCTCCCCTCTGGCCTCTCCCTGGCCTGGCTCCAATAGTGGAGGCTTGTCACACATTACCTGGTAGATATCCTGTTCAGGTCCTGCCGCTAGGGTGTGAACAGAGCTGCAGAATTGAAGGTTCTATTGTAGGTGAAAGGCAGGAGAGAGAAGGTGATGTATTCTCTCCACGACAGGATTTTTTTTTTTGTAGTGTTACAATGTGTCTGCACTGTTTCAACACCGTGCTCGTCTTACCACTGGTTAGCCTAGGACATGAATTGATATTTTTTTTGTTGCCCTGATCCAATGAAAACCATATGTGGACAGTAATACAAGGCCCCTGCCTCCATGTACCGAGGCTCAGAACAGATGAAACGTGATGTGGCCAGAAGACGTGTGCAGTCGCCTCCCTGTAGAGGAGATGAGCAGCTGCACACTCGACACTCTCCTCAGGGCCAAGGCTGCACCTCCGGACTCTTCTCCTCTCTATTCTACCACTTTCTTCCCCCCCAGGCACTGGGCTTTTACACTGTGTCTCCTGTCTGCCAAAGATGTGCTTCCTGTGTCTCTCTTTAACTTCTCTGGGAGCTTGTCCTGCGTTCACTTTTTCCTCACTTTATTTCCCTCCTGTCGTTTCCTCTCTGTGTCTTTGTCCTCCATCCTTTTCCCTCCATCCTTTTCTTTCCCTGTTTCCTCCTTCCTGCCCCCCCCCCTCCTCGCAGTGACCTGGTTCCTCTTGGCCCTGTCGCGGGAAGTTCTGTCTCGGGGGGCCCACCGGGCCCGCTGCTCACTGTGGTTGAGGGGCCGCGGGGGCCCCGTGTTCTCGGGGGTGTCGGGCCTGGTGCTGGGCAGAGCCCAGGGCGTGTGGGTCGGGGCCGAGCCCCTGGCGGCGCCCTCGAGGCTGGAGGGTGCGTTGTAACCCCGCTGGGCATGTGGAAGACGAGGTTGGCAGAACCGTGCTTCATCATCTTCTGAGTGTTGTGCGTGTGGAGGAGGATTAAATGGAACATCTGGATGGACCTGCTTTGATGTGCCGATTCATGCATTCATGCCCGTGCTCTTCCCCCCCCCCTCCCTCTCCCCGAGTCTCCTGCATCTCTGCTTTCACTCACTGGCCTCTTCCTCCAGGCTCTGTGTTCACCCTCCTCCTCTCCTCCCCGCAGAGATCGACATCCATGATGTCACAGCCCAGGTCACCAGCCCCTCCGGAACCACAGAGAAGGCGGAAATGGTCGCGTCGGGCAACAACACCTACTGCGTGCGTTTCGTGCCCCACGAGATGGGTGTGCACACGGTCAGCGTCAAGTACCGGGGCCAGCACATCCCCGGGAGCCCCTTCCAGTTCACCGTGGGGCCACTGGGTGAGGGAGGGCCCCAGAAAGTACGTGCTGGAGGCCCCGGGCTGGAGAAGGCCGAGGCTGGAGCTCCAGGTACTGAGCATTTACTGAGTAAACACAAACACACTCACACACACACACACACTCGCACAACAACACTAAGCGTTTTATCCCACAGCTGAGTTCAGTATCTGGACACGAGAGGCCGGGGCCGGAGGTTTGTCCATCGCCGTGGAGGGCCCCAGCCGGGCGGAGATCTCCTTCGAGGACAGGAAGGACGGCTCGTGCGGCGTGGCCTACGTGGCCCAAGAACCTGGTAGGGAAGCCGCCGCCACAAGCGTGCATGGACGAGGGGGATGAAGGAAGTCCTCCACTTGCCTGAATGACCCTCCCTGACGGGTCTCTGTACGCTCTCATCCCAGTCATCAGTGTCTCTCTCTTAGCTCCCAGCATTCTCTCTGTCGGCCCCTCAGGTGACTACGAGGTGTCCATCAAGTTCAACGAGCAGCACATCCCAGAGAGCCCCTACCTGGTGCCTGTGTGCGCGCCCGTGGACGACGCCCGCCGCCTCACTGTTACCAGTCTTCAGGTGAGGCACGAGGAAACACCTCTACACCTGGGCGTGTCCGCAGCTAGCAAACCCCCCACAGAGGCCTGCTCAGGCCTTGACCCTCGAACTCGCTCCTCTCACAGCCTGCCCTGCTTTTTGGTGGAAGAAGGGATGTTTTGGCCCTTTTTCAGTATCTGGTTTGGTGTCTCAGAATCAAAGAAAGACCATTCCTGGTCTACATAGCCAACTTATTATTAAAAACGCCTTCCAATTCGTCTCATAGTTTCAAGATAAGATCTTATCAAGGCCCAGGAAACAAACATATTTGTATGATTTAGCTCATTTCCTGTCTCTCATTTCTTGGGTAAGCCCCTCCATCACCTCTTAAGCTGCCATCAGATACAGCAGTAATGAGCTGATGGTTTTCAGGTGTCCTCAGTATTTGAGAGCTCTGTTAAAGGAGGCCTCCAGGACAGCTCGCTCCATGATTGACCCAGGGTGTTCCGTTCAGCTTAACTCCCCTCTAAGACTCTCTGTGGTGAGATATAACTGAACATGAAATGTCTCCCGCCCCGAGAAGCAGTCAGTCATGGGAGCTTTTGGATACAATTTACTCTTGGCTTGGTTCATTTATGTAAAGTCAGTATAAAGCCACAGTTGACTCCATGTTTTTGGCAGGAAATCGAGAATATAAGCGTTAGGCCAGACATAAAATATGGACGACAGGAGATGTGGTTTTGTGTTAAGCTTGTAGTCCGCCCACATAAAAGCAATTGACATAAATGTCGTTAATGTAGCAACAATGTAATCATAATTAGAAAATGTTCCTGTGCACTGAGGCATCAAACATTTTGTTTTTGGTAAATACCACTTTAACCCTGGACTCTTGGCTTTGCATAGCTGCGGACATCCATGATACCTGTGTGCAGAAGATGGTGTTTCTCTTGTGTTTCATTTAAAGGCTCCTTAACAGGCTCCCAAGCCTCTCACAGAGGAGCTGGCTAAAGCAGAGAGAGGCCGACTCCAGCCCGGCCCTCACAACTCCTAACCCCACCTCCCAGTCCTCTGTCTGGGTGTCACGAGTCTAGCTGGTCCCTGTGGTGTAGTGGTGCTCCAAGTAGTGTACCCTCTAGTCCCTGTCCTCTATAGACCTGTAGACCCTACCTGTAGCCCTGCTCCTAGCTGTGCTGTGCTGCAAGAGGGCTCCGGTCAACCTCTCTCTGCTTTAACCTCTCGTGAGCTCAGGTAAAAGTACCTTCTGTGTTTCCTCAGGTGGAATCTTTCCAGCGCATAGCTGTGTGTTAATTATAGAACTACCACTCTGATTGGAATCTGGTGTAATGATGATTTTAAGGTGTAGTGTTTTGCTAAGTCAGTTGTGATCCAGTCTACGGTGTATTGCCCTGGAACAACCCTTCACCCTGTGGTGCCGGGCAGCCAGGGAGGGCGACTTTGCTGATCTTGTCGACTGTCTTGCCACTCTACCAGGAGTCAGGGCTCAAGGCCAACCAGCCGGCGTCGTTCGCGGTGCGTCTGAACGGGGCAAAGGGCAGCATTGACGCCAAGGTGCACAGCCCCTCGGGGGCGCTGGAGGAGTGCGCCGTGTCCGAGCTGGAGCAAGGTGAGGCCTTCGGGGGAAGACGCACCGATCGCATCCTTCCCCGGGGTGTTTTGAACCATGTGAAGATGGGGGGGGGGGGGCGGCCGTCTTCTGCCTCCCCCCCCCCCTTTTCTCTTCCTTCTCCTCATCTTTGTCCCCCTCTCCCTGGCTGCCTCGTTCCTCCTCCCCTCCCCCAGACAAGTATGCCATCCGCTTCATCCCCCGGGAGAACGGCCTCCACTCCATTGACGTCAAGTTTAACGGCAGCCACATCCCCGGCAGCCCGTTCCAGGTGCGCGTGGGCGAGCCGGGACAGAGCGGGGACGCCGGGCTGGTCAGTGCCTACGGGGCGGGCCTGGAGAAGGGCACCACAGGTGAGCCTCTCGCCAACACACCTGGGGCTGTGTGTTGTGTGCACCCCGGCCTCCGTCGACTGGTACTTCCCTTCCTGACGTCGGGAAGGACGGTCATCTTCTCTGTCGGTCTACCTAAAAACTCTGGATGTGAAATTCAAATCTGACCTCCCTGTGTTGTGTGGTTCCTTCATTCTTACGAGGTCAAGGACCAACAGTGCAGTTTCTACAGTACACCATGTACTTGCCTGTGTCTAGTCTATCTACCTGCACATATAGAGGGCCACAATCCCTTCCATGTATCCCCCTCCCCCCACACCACCACCTGCCCCTCCAACCCAGGACCAGGACAGCAGGGTGGGTGGGAACCATATGGCTGGTTCTTCCACCTCCAGCATGCCGCTCCAACCCTCCCTCTGTTTCATAATGCAGATTAGATCAGAGGTGTCTCACGTTACTCCGCTTATTTGTTGTGGATCTTGTCCAAAGCAAAGACTAGGTTGTGGGGGGGGGGGGGTTGAGTCAGTGTTGTGTTGCAGCAGAGAAGAGGTTATTGGACAAACACATGGGTTCGGAATGTAGGTCCTCGCATCCTGGCAGCGCATTGGTGAGCTTAGCAGTTTCACCAACTATAGTATTTTTTATTTACGCTATATTGGAATGCAGCGAAAACCATTAGTGATATGTCACATAACGTTAAATCCTGCTGTTAAATGTGCAGCCCGGCTGAGTAGCCCTCTGTGTCCCAGGGTGAAGAAAAGAGACCAGGTTTTATCGTCAGTTTTAAATGGCACAGCGCAATGGTAGTGCTAAAGAATAACAACCTTGTAATGGACCAATCGTAAATCTGCCTTTTTACAATGCTGCCCTGCCCCTATGTCTACTTCAGATACCGTGTGTGTGTGTGTGCATGCGTGTCATTGTCTATGTGCATGTGCAGATGATTTATTTATGCAGCCAAGTCAGTCGGCTGCATCTGCCGGCTATCACCTGACTTCCAGATGTCTTGTCACATGGGAGCTACGCTACCAAAACTCTCAAAGTTCAATCTACCAGAGCGACTCCACTCTCACCAGCATTGTCTTATCTTATGAGAATAGAGATCTACGGAAGTCCAAGGAAAACACAAACGAAACTGTGTGTGTGTCTGCAGGTAACAAGTCTGAGTTTGTCATCAACAACTCCAAAGCTGGGCCCGGAGCGTTGGCGCTGACCATCGAGGGCCCGTCCAAAGTCAAGATGGAGTGCCAGGAGTGTCCAGAGGGCTACAAGGTCCACTACACCCCCATGGCCCCCGGAAACTACATGATCAGCATCAAGTACGGGGGGCCCAACCATATCACCGGCAGCCCTTTCAAGGCCAAAGTCACCGGTAAGAAATGCTCTTTGTCTGGTCACGTGATCCGGTAGTGTTTTGGAATCGGTGCCTCCAGCCGGGGTTGTGGAAAACAACCGACAGCTTCAGGAAATGACATCATATTTCATCATTTCTCTTCTCACAAGTGGCTCTGCTCGTTCCCCTCTCCTCCACCACTGCTCATCTTCTCTCCCCCCCCCCCCCCCCCATCAGGTCCTCGCCTGGTCGATGTGAACAACGCCAGCGAGACCTCCACCCTGATGGTCGAGCCTTTCGCCAGGTCTTCCAGCGCCAGCTCCAACAGCGCCCTGCCCAGGACGGCCTCAGACGCCAGCAAGGTGCTCAGTCGAGGCCCAGGCCTCAGCAAGGCCTACGTGGGCCAGAGGAGCAGCTTCTCTGTAGACTGCAGCAAAGCTGGTAAGAAGCCTTCTCCTCAGCCTCTCTAAGACGTAGATGCAAACCAAATTCAGGCAGGCCCCAGTGTGTCTGCATTGATCTCAGTCTTGTCCTCACAACTTCCTTCACTGGGTGCCCTAATGGAAGCCTGTGCTCTGTAATGCTGTGTTGGCTGTCGACTGGTGGTGTGTAGCTGACTGATGTTGGTCCCTGTTCCCCAGGTAAGAACATGCTGCTGGTGGGGGTCCACGGGCCTCACGTTCCCTGTGAGGAGGTGTTGCTCAAGCACATGGGCAGCATGCAGTACAACGTCAGCTACATCCTCAAAGAGAGGGGGAACTACATCCTGGCGGTCAAGTGGGGGGAGGAGCACATCCCCGGCTCGCCGTTCCACGTCACCGTCCCATAATGCACCGGGGGGCCGGTGGAGTGGGCCGCACCGCTCCGGGCGCCAACAGAAACGTGTGATTAGTAAGACCATGGAACTGTCTAGAGCCCCAATGTTAGGAATTGACAAATTTGCACTTGGTGACATCTTATACTGTAAGTGACAGGTAAATCCTTGATATTGCATTATCACATTTGACACAACAATGCACATTTTCCAAATTCACTCCTAATAATGGGATTAGCGACAGAATAACAGGATTCACTTTGCCACAATTTATCATTTAAACGAGGAGACCAACTGAACTGGAAGATGTGGAACCGAGAGTCTTAATATTTACTACTGATGTTCTGTGTTGTCTTCTTGTACTGTTGTATTTCCACACTTTGACATGATTTTACAACAGATGCCATAGTTGACAACCCATTGACCCATGTTGTTCAGCTGAACACTGCTATTTCCTGACTGGTTCTCCTGCAGTGTACTCAACTGTGACATGTTTGTGTCTGTGTCTGTACTGCGTGTTGAACCAGCCTCAGCTAAACTGACCACCTGGTTCTGCTTGGGGAATGCTCCTGGTTTTGCTGAGCTCTGCTCCAACAGAGATTGATGTTCCAATGATCTGTACTTCACTGTGAGCATGCAAGAAAGTCCATAGAAATTGAATGATGTTGTGTTTGTGCCATATACTAAGTGCAGATCTTGGGGAACGGATGCAACTTGGCGAATTTTTTGCGCAACCATATTGCTATTTCGAATATATATACCTGCTGTCTGACTGGTTTGCAACTTTGTGTTAAAATCTCAGTTGTCTATACGATGTTCATCCACCAGAAACAAATGCTTCTCCACTTGCTTTCTATACTCTGCACAATCAATTCTATCCTGGTCTTAAAATCTTCTTACACTTTCAGGAATAACTTTGTTACTCATGTATGTATACTTCTGATTCTTGTCTCGTCTCAGTGTAGGTTTATGATATCAACGATAGTTTTGATACCCATGGGATGAAAGTATTTTGTAATAAGTATTTTAAAAGACAAAACAGTCACACTTTTCTTTTTGTATTGGGTGATCAAATGTGAAAAACATGAATTGATCTATATCCTGTATGATGTAGATCTTGTACATTGATGTACGATAATAAAAGCAAACTGGAAATAAAGTTGAAAAACTTCATTTTTCTTGTGGTTTTTACTGTGTGGGATGAAGTGGTCAGTGTTTGGTTATCAGTGTTGTGACAGGCATATCCCCTTAGCTCCCTGGCCAACAACACTATATATAGTTATGTAGGGATGTCCTTAAGTAGCCTCACACCAAAACCTTTTAACAAATACTCAGAGACAGGATGTTAAATCTGCAGGGGCAGGAAGGCTGAGTGGCCAGGCGACTGCAGAGGACAGTCACAGACAAGTAAATGCCTGTTGTTGATGCTGCCAAAAGGGTTGGTTTTGTTCTCGTTTTTTCCCTTCAACAACAAAAGCATCCTTATTATTGTGACTCAATCCCTCTTCTGCTATCCTACTTGTTGACTGAAGGGTAATTGGTGAATGAATGGATCTTCTGTCCAGTTGCACAATAATAGCTTAGGCCTGGAAACTCTTTATAGCTTCCTGGTTTTATTTTTGTTTATGATAATTAACTGAAATTTAGGGGGGGAAAAGAATTATGGAATTGCGTACGTAAATGGCTCATCCTGCCTGTAGAGAGTTAGGGTTCTGTAATCCAGTCATTCCATTTGTAGTCCAATCACCACCATGTCTTGGTCTTTCGCAACATGGCATATTCATCTAGACTTATACTGCCATCATCTGGACAAACTGTACAACACCATCCATTTAAATGAATGGGTGTCCTATATGTCATGGCTTCCTCACCTACCCAGGCCTGAGGACACAGGAACAGGATATGGTAACTGAATCGGTCGTCCACCAGAAAAGAGATTCTCCCTTTGTTTCAACCATGCCTGTGCAGATGAAAGAAACCATATCAAGTGTAGGTGCAACGCTAGCCCATCGACATGCACGCCCTCTACTCTGGTTGGGTGACCTGAGAGAGGGAGGGAGGGAGGGCAACATACCACTCTTAGGTTTCCCAGCAGCTCCTGTGTTGTTGTCTGTGGAGCTGCAACCAAGTGCTTCAGCTCCTCCACGGAGGGGGTCCTACTAGCCAGCTCTGCTCTCGGGACAGGCAAGCCATCCTCACATCCTGATCTGAGGGAATGCTAAGTGGTGTTGAACGCAATTGACAAGCCTGTAGTCCAGAGACTGGGGAGTGAGAATGAGGAACCTGCTGACCACCCAGAACCAGAACTGCTACCGCGAGCAGATTGAGAAGGAGACCTACACACGGTTGGCCTGGAAGAGTCGCTACAGCCACCAATACCCCACTGCCTTCATCTCACGCAAGACCAGAGACCTTGGGCTTCCCAAACTTCAACTCCCAGAGTCCTCCAGGACCGGGCCTGCCCTCCCCCCGGTCCTGAAGCCAGGGGAGAAGAAGAGAGAGGTGCCTGCTCCAGTGGTGGTGCAGCGGTCCCTCAGCGAAGCCCCCCTGATGAGACCGGTGACCCCCCAGACCACAGCGGACCTGTACCAGGGCTTCTCCAAGGAGGGTAAGGGGCGCACCCTGTACCTGCACAGACGCACCCAGAAAGGCCCAGAGGAGAAGTTTGACTATCCTCTCCTGTCCTCCTGGGAATACGGCTGGAGACTGGGTGAGATATTACAGCCTTTACTCATACTATGTCAGTACCATTTGAAAGTGATCAGAAAGTGGGAGTTGTGATATGTGCGACGAGTCACTTTCATAGCTTGATCGAGGAGACTTCAAAGGATTAGTCAATGATATCTCACATGCTGTTGCAGTCGCTTACATCTTAGTGTTTTATCGTGAAGTACGATAATGCTATCAAAACAACTAAAAGGTTGTGTTCCTAGGTGACTATGAACAGGATTACAGATCTCCGACCAACGGGAAGTCAGGAGTGGTGAGGAACACTTTCTACGCGAGGAATGGGATTTTCAATTTTCCAACAGCGACTGATCGTCTTGGGTAACAAGCTGAACAACCTTCTCTTTCCTGCTGTTTTGGCCTTGTTATCACTGAACTCAAACAAAAAGCAATTCTCTCCAAATAACGAGTATAACAGTTTAAGTTGTTCGGTTTTTATAACTGATTATTCAAAAAGTGTCTTATAAAGTTGTTTATTTCAATGACGTGCGTTAAATGGCCTTCATATTGTTACAAAACATTGTTTGGCTGAATGGTTAGTACATTTTGAAAAGTCAAAGATCCCACATGCTTTGTGTTGTGGCATTACAGCATTCATCATGATAAGACAGGTCAAAGCTGCAAGCTAACATGAGACAGAAAACAGAAACTCTTACAGACTGTCTCCTAGCAACAGGAAAACAGACACCTGAAATCTTCTGGTTTATAATTAACAAGGCCAGTCACTGCTTTCTCTTACTGGGTCACATGACTGCAGGCTTCAGGTGAGACAGTGGGGTACAACAAGCTTTCCTCAGACCACCACTATAGCCTCTCTGTTCTCTCAGTGGCCCTGAATGGTTCGACCCCAGAAAGGATGACAGGGTCTACTCACTTCAGAGCAGCTCTTTGAGAGAAATATATTGTGTCTATGTTGTCTCTGATTCACACCCCAAAGGCTGAAAGGGTGAGCAAAACTTTTACCTGGTGGAATTACAGTGATGTTTTTACTACATCCAAACGTCTCTGTAAATGTATTTGACTGCAGGAACTAGATCTGCACAGGTACTGCACAGGTACTGCAGCACAGGTTGGATTGAATGAAGCCTCAAAAAAGAGCACTGGAGCAAAGCAAAATACTACAGTAGAAACACTACAGTAGAAACACTACAGTAGAAACACCCACAGACACACTACAGTAGAAACACTACAGTAGAAACACCCACAGACACACTACAGTAGAAACTGCCCCCCACAGACACACTTCTACAGGTGCTCCATCAGCCCCCTCTGCCTCTCCTCTGGGCTGCATTCACAGTGATGCACACTGGGAAATGGTCACTCACCAACAGTGCCTGAAACAAAACCAGAAAGCACAGTGATGAGGCAAACCCCCTTTGCTCTAACATACTAAACAGTGAGCAATGTGGAAAGACCAATGGTTGGTGAAAATGCTGTCACCTACTGTAGCTAGAGAAGTCTGTGTTGTGTTACAGGAAAACTGCAAAGCTCTGGCAGAAACAGAACTGTGGGATGCTGTAATATCTGAAGGTCTAGGCTTCCGTTCTATATCCCTTACTAGTCTGGCTGAACTAGACCCGCCTGTGTCTCTGACAGCTGTGTTCCTGATATACAGTACAGTAGTTCCTGAGTATTTAAAGGTGTGATTGGGTCGGCTGCAGGACTGCACCTGTTGCTCTGTGAGGTGGTACTCTCGTCTGAAGTCAAACACCTCCAGAGAGGTGGGCTCCACCACCCGGGTCATCTCCTCACCATGCAGCACCACCCTGCAGACAGAGGAGGCTGCATCAACCAGCCTCAGATCTGTTTGGCCTGCATACAGATGCAGGCCATACAGATCTGTATGAATGATCATTGACATACTTACGGTGTGCTTGAGTTAGTATTGGAAGTGTATGAAACTGTATATTAACTTAAGGAAGAGGAGATTCCCCAGACAGACAAGAACCCAATTCCAACTGCAGCTGGATGCAAAGGTGGAGGAGAGGAAGGAGGAGAGGATGAGGAGTGGAGAGGAGACCACAGGAGACTTTCCCCCCCAACCCCCGACGAGAGCGAACCTGTCATAGGCACAGCTGGTGGACTCCTTCACTGTGGTGTCGATGTTGTTGCCTGTCAGCCACAGGAAACTGCTGTTAGACCTCAGGCGGATGTTGGCCCACTCCCTCCGAGGTACGTAACCGCACGCGGCATTAAAGTCCCCTATGATGAGGTAGTTCTGCAGAACAGATCAAACAGGATACAGATCTTATAACAAAAAAAGCACTGAGCTTGAAAAGAAAAGCCTGATTTAGAAAACCACGTGTTTTTGCCAGGTGGCTGGGAGCTGCCGGCTGAAGGTGAAACTGTCTGTGCTAAATGTTTGAGGAACAGAACCCTTTCATTCACTGAGAGATCAGCTTCTCGTTTCAGATTTGCTCTTGATACAGAACGGCTTAAACGCACTGATACAGATAATCCACTGCACAATAAACACACAACAGACCTCTCATTGTTAGGAAATGGTCTGCATGAATATTAAATAACTTGTTTTGCCTTGGTTCATTTCAGTTCGAATATTTTGTACTGTAGTGTTCTAGAACATAAGGGCTACAAATAGCTAGTGTCAGAGATGGGAACCGCACAATAGATTTGGTTCTATCAACGGCCAGTATCCTTCCCTGCAGGACAGTTTGTACTGATTAGGGAGTAGCAGAGCAGTCCTTTCAGAGTGTCTGTCTTAGTAGTGTACCTCAGAAGTCCATCGTTGGTCCACATCCTGGAAGACATCATAAAGTTCATCTATCTCTCTCACGGCAGCATCTGGGGTGGTGTGGATGGGGATGATCACAAAGTCTTTCACTTCTGAGATGAAAGAGGGAGGGGCACATCTTCCATTAACATCTTTAAAGATTCAAGCATTTAACACACACACTGGTCATTTGGTCTAAGCACACAGTGGACTGTTCAAGCCCTCAGCAGACCTGTGAAGATAACTGAAGAGGTCAGCTGTTCTTTAGCCTTTGTATCACTACTGAACAAATAGAATCCTTCTAAAAGTGGCAACCCTGCTTGTCTGTCTCTGTTACTTGACCTGTCTTGGGGGAAGAGAACCAGACAACGAAGGGTTCCCTGGAGAAGGCGTCCACGTCCCCAGCCTGGGTGTCAGGGTACTGGTACGATGACTTGACAGACACCAGCCTCTGCCTGTGACACAGAACAGACAACACACGGACAGAACGGAGGGATGGAACACCCGTTCACAGCCACCACCGGAAGCCTCCTCGCAAGGACTGGGTCCCCAGTGGGAACTGACCTGTAGATGAAAGCATACTGCTCCTTGTAAGACTTCCGTCCCAGCCTCTCACTGATGATGTAATTGTACTCTGCCCTCCTGGACCTGTACCTACTGGCAGGTACAAAATAAGAGAGTTTGACTTGCTAGTGTTGGCTATTTGTTATACAGGGGATACAGGAAATGTGAAAAACCAATGGAAGAAGCAATGAGACGATAACAAAATTACATTCTTCCTCTTGTGACATAGGGGATACATGCTTATTGAGTTGTTTTGTGTATGTACGGGAGTACGACGGTACTTAGGAATGGTTTGCTGGACCCCATGTTAGTTTCCTCAAGGATCACAATGACTCTTGCTTAGAGCCTTGCTGCTCTTGTTGGTTAGTGGTAACTGATTTAAATTGTTGAAATATTTTTTACCGTTGCTTGCTTTTCTACAGGTACACTTGCACTTATAGCGATTCATGTTGTTTAATTGTAACTTGTTTAACTACATGCTCTTGTGGTTCTTCCCTTTGGCACGTATTTTGGTTGTTCACAATGTGTGCTTCATGTTTTGGCTACCCGCAATGTTTTTTGGGGCTATCTTGTTGTTATCAGTGACCTATGCACTTTGTAAAGCTCTCTCTTGGAAGTCGCTTTGGATAAAAGTGTCTGCTAAATGAATAAATTTAAATGTACTCTGTGTAGATTAATACTTTTTGCATACATAATTGCAGGATATTTGATTGTTTGTATTTTTGTTTGGTTATGTATTGCAGTTTTGCTTGCATTTCTTTGTGGGTTTGATTTGATGGGAGGGACTTGAGGAGGTTGCTGATGAGTGATTGGACATCCTCACCTGTTGCTGAGGAGTGGTTGGACATCCTCACCTGTTGCTGAGGAGTGATTGGACATCCTTACCTGTTGCTGAGGAGTGATTGGACATCCTCACCTGTTGCTGAGGAGTGATTGGACATCCTTACCTGTTGCTGAGGAGTGATTGGACATCCTTACCTGTTGCTGAGGAGTGATTGGACATCCTCACCTGTTGCTGAGGAGTGATTGGACATCCTTACCTGTTGCTGAGGAGTGATTGGACATCCTTACCTGTTGCTGAGGAGTGATTGGACATCCTTACCTGTTGCTGAGGAGTGATTGGACATCCTTACCTGTTGAGGCGTGTCATCAGCTGAGGGAAAGCAGTCCCACTGGCGTCTTTGATTTCCATGATCAGCATGATGTCACAGCGAGCAATGATCTGCATTGCAGAAAGTTCTCTTTTTAAGAAGACTGACCAACTCCTGTGTCATAACTTATCTAACATAATTGTTATACATGAAACAAGCTTGAAACTGCACTAGTTCCACCAATTATTTCAGATCAGGGACATATCTTAACAGTAACTAAAACAGGATAGTACATTGTCCATCGTCGTGGGAAACAAGGCATTCTCTATTTCCCAGCTTGCTATTTTCTGCTAAACTTTAAATGACACTTTCAGTTCTCCATTTTTTGAGATTCATTCAGAATTTGTATTATGAAAATGTAGCTGTAGACTATTATATTCTGTTGCATTATGCAAAGTATTTTCATACTAAATATACAGTATCCTCTTGACAACTTCACTAATACTCCTCCTAATGAGAGAATGACTTTAGAAACTTTGAGTTCAAGAAGTTCTACTGTAGTAATGCAATGGGCTTGAAGTGCAAAGGTCGTTCTGTTTACTCAGTTTGAAGTGCAAAGGTCGTTCTGTTTACTCAGTTGAGGAATAATTGCCATGGGCATGTACCGTTAACATAGTTTGCGAAAGAGGAATGTATTGGAGCAGCCAACTACTGGTTAGTTCGCAGCGTTTCTTTCACTCATAATAGATTCAACATCCATGCATTGTTTTAAACACATCCTGCCACAGACATAAATAAAGATGTTGTAAAATACACACAGCATGTACCAGAAACACAATATTTACACACATAACACAGACTTTGCGTGTTACATCTCGGTTCTGTTCAATGGGTTTAGCTTTAATGAATGATTCACAATACACAGTATTAACAGGTGGACCACATCTGACGTACTTACATCTAGAATCACATCTACCACCTCAGTCCTCTCCATCTTCCTCTCCCCGAAGGACTGGATGTTAAAAGAGCATATCTTCAGGGAAGAGACCTCACCGATGGACAGCAGGGCCAGAGCAAACCAGATGCCTGCCATTATTGACACAAAGGCAGCACAGTTCTGACCAGGTTTGACTGAGGGGTCACCAGTACAGTGGCTGATGATAGTTTCCTGTAGGACACTTATAGGCTTAGCTGTGTGACTCCCAGCACCTGACCTGCATGATTTTTCAGAGGAAACCACCTCCTATTCTCAGTTCTATTTTTACAAAGATGTTGGGTATCTGACTACTCTGCGGTTCCTGCTGCCTGTGACAGAGAGGTCACAGAGTACTTAGACAGACGCCCACACTGGTAGGAAATGTGTGGAGTGTTTGTATATTATATATATTGATATCTTCAATGGAAAATGTATAGCGGCAGTCACACACGAGGTTCACATCATCTCTATAAACTTTCTGTATGGTTGAGATGAAATGTAGAGCCAAATTAGAACTGCAATCTGATACAAAAACCTCGGAATAAAAAATAAAATAGGCCTGCACGTTTTCAAGTTGAACAGGCCATCTCTTTAACTAGGTCTAAACGTCAATTAAATTATGCTTTGAGAACGGTTTAATTTAACTGTCCTTTATGTATAACAGTTCACATGAACATAGATTTACTCTGATATAATTATAGCGATTGCTCTGAAGCTATGTTAGATCATAATACTCTGTAATGATGCAATTAATGACCTCAATTCAACCGACTCTCCTGATGCGATCACAGAGAATCCCTTATCATGGCAATTTCAAGGGTACTCAGAATAGTTACAATACGGAATCATAAATAGAATCTTCCTTTCGGAAGAGAATACATAAGCTACTTTTATCCGACAATGGGACTTTGATAGTATTTTTAGTCGGCAGTCAAGAAAATTACATATCCACGCGCGTTCCCCTCCCCTTTAAGGCAGTTGAAAGGTTCTTGTATATTTCGCAAACACTGTTTCTAATCTCTTCTACCAGTGAGTCAGATGAAGATCAAGATGCACCGATGAAAATTACGGTGTTATTTCAGACAGAGCACAGACGGATATTCATGTTCGCTGGATCAACACAAGTGTTCCTTCGTTAGTGCCTGAAGACGAGAGGTAAGATTGAACATGCACAGCGCAAGCTATTTATTTAAGTGTTACAGTAGTATGAAAGCTCCATTGTCACAAAATGGATATAGCCTCTACTGGAGATAACATGAATATCTACATTACATGACCTAAACCGATTGAACAGTTTAGCAAATTAGCATTCGGTACTTTCTCATTTCCAGTTGTTCTTGGGTCCGTGAACGCATCACCTGGCATATTTCTATATAGGTCACGTTCTACCAGGTTTATTAATAGGCTACAACCACTGCAATGTGCTTTCAGGTTGATTTAGTTATAGCTGATGAGGTCTATTTTCGTTCCACTATGGTAGCGCATGCTCTTACGCAACATAATGTAGCGGGGTACTCTCCTAACAGACACAGTAACAGATCAATCCTTTCCTCGGTCTATGATCCTTGTTAAATGCATTAAAAGGCATTGCTTATTTTTCATATGATGGGTGTACCGCCGATGTTTCACATTAAAGGCCCTCTCCAAAGGACCCGCTGAGACTCACCCTCGGACCCACTTGGTTTGCCACAGTGAATTGAAAGAATATCGGATCTATGTAGAGCACTTCTCTGTTTGTCTCTGTGTATCCTGTGGCATGCACAGATTGATGTTTCATGCTTCCATTATGCTGGTTATCGCTCCCTCCTGCCCCTCTCTCTCTGCCTCTCTCTCTCTCTCTGCCTCCCTCTCTCTGCCTCTCTCTCTCTCTCTCTCTCTCTCTCTCTCTCTCAGTCTCTCTCTCTGCCCCTCAGTCTCTGTGTCTCTCTCTCAGTCTCTCTTGACCAGTTATTATAGTCTCTCTTTCAGTTACAGCCCACTGCCAGAGTGATTCTGAGATTGTTGGTAAAGGAATATGCACTGCCTTCCTGGGCACTATAGGAACTGCTTATTGCAGCAAATAAGAGTCCAGTGAAGGCTACTCTGGCTACTGTATTCCCTGAGAGACTGTTGTTGCCGGCTGGCTGTCTGGCTGCAGTGGTGCTCTCCCCAGGGTCCACACACATGAGTGGCCTTGGCTGCTATGGACTGACTGTATAGGTTGTGACAGCATTCCAAGACTGCAAGGGTTGACATCAGCAAGCGCTCTGCCTCTTGGTGCATTGCAAGATTCTGTCTTTCCTCTTCTTTGTTAGTCTGTCCCTGTGACATGGTAATGCAGACACGCCATCCTTTTAAGTGGTGCTTTATTGGTTATGTGTATAGTACCTACTCTACTGACATTCCTGTGGTGTCTTGCAGGGGAATCTAGCCATGGACCTGGATGTAGTGAACATGTTTGTCCTAGCTGGAAGTACTCTAGCCATCCCCATCCTGGCATTTGTGGCTTCCTTCATGCTCTGGCCAGCTGCCCTCATCAAAGTTTACTACTGGTAAGGAAAAGAAAAACGTCTTGTTAACTGAGAACAACGACAAAAAGATCAGACATGCTTGAATGTGTTTTTGTGGGGGAGTTTGAATTAGAGTTGAACTGGGTAATTGAAGGTTTGTGGTTTGTTGTGTCAATGTGCAGTGTTGTATTATAATTAGCCTGAATTGAAAACACTCCATGGAAGTTGACCTTTAACTTCCTATCTTTTTGACCTGCTTATCATTTGGGCTAAAGGTAATGGCTACACACACGTGCACACACTCGTGCACACACTCGTGCACACACACAGTCATACAGGCAGACAGTGTACAGTCAGTGTGACCTTACGCAAACTGCCTGGTGGACCATGACTAGGCAGAGTGAGGCGGTAAACGTCTTCACTGCTCCCGTCTCTAAGGAGGCTCTCTGGACCTGGTAGAGCTTGACTCACTCCTTCAAGGTCAGTTAGGATCATAATGAAAACTCTTCATGCTCAGTGCCCTGAGGGGTCCCTCAATGACAGACTCAGCCAAGCTGAAACCATAACACAGAAGCAGTGCCTGAGGGAGAACGGGAAAGATGCTGCAGCAGCAGTTCACGTGAAGCACTGTGTTGTGAATTGCTCGGGGCACGGTTCCCTATTGAACGGCCCCCCTCCCTCTTTCGTTCTGCCCTAGGTACTGGCGGAGGCGGCTCGGCCTCAAGGTGGATTATGTCGACTGCGGAGGATACCGGTTCTGTTACTCCCACAGAGGCAAGCCGGGGGGCGGCCGGCCCTCTATACTGATGCTACACGGCTTCTCAGCCCACAAGGACATGTGGCTGTCTGTAGTCAAGGTACTATCCCTACTTCACAGTCCTATGCTTCTGGACATAATGGCCTGTGCATCATAATAAACAGCATTTCGATTGCCTGGGTTGTTGTTGGGAGTTTTGAACTGTGTGATTATTGTGCATTTCTGCTCTTTAGTTTCTCCCGAAGAACGTGCACGTGGTATGTGTTGACATGCCAGGGCATGAGGGGACCACACGAACCAGCGCGGTAGACTACTCCATCGAAGGCCAGGTCCAAAGGATCCGCCAGGTAGGGGGCTCATCTTTATCGTCTCATCACTTCCTGCTCTTGAAACAAAGCTTCCCATAGATCACAATGATCTCCAACGGGCATTGTTCCTTACCTGTGTTGTATACCAGGATTTATTGATGTAGGAGTGTCCCCTGACTATTCAAAATGCTACTTTGTCTCTTGAGTAGTTTGTAGCGAGCTTCCGTCTGAACAAGAGGCCTTTCCACCTGGTGGGTACGTCCATGGGTGGAAACGTAGCTGGAGTGTATGCTGCCCGCTTCCCCACGGACCTCTGCAGTGTCACTCTCATCTGCCCGGCGGGTAAGGAAGCTTGTGAATGTTAAAGTTTTCAACGAATGGTCTAGCTGAATCTTAGTCATGTGATACTATAAGGAAGCTTGGGCAACAACAGTTTATTGTCAATATCAACATGAAGCTAGAATATGTGCCACATGTCGACACGAGTTTACTACTGTTATAAGATATTTGACACTGAATTTCCCTGTCATGAGGAACAACTACAATGCAGCACTGTGTGGTCATCTCCCCAGGTCTTGAGTACCCTAACGAGAGTAGGTTTGTGGCACGTCTCCGTGAGCTGGAGAAGAACCAGAACAGCCAGGACATCCCCCTCATCCCCTCCACCCCGGAGGAGATGGAGGAGATGCTGAGGCTCTGCTCCTTCGTCCGCTTCAAGATCCCCCAGCAGGTACCGAGGACGTCCACAGAGTGAGAAGTTTTCGGAAAGGATTGAAAAGGACTGAAAATCAATCGTCATTATGCGTGTCCCCTACTTAGCGAGGACATAGAATTGACCTCTGGGATGCGGAAGGCATCATTGCTTCCCCTCCTACAGTACCTCCAACCCTCCATCCTCGGCTGTGCTAAACCTATGCTGCTCTCTGTATTTTTCTCTCGTGGGAAAGTTGAAGTGAAGCAAAGGACCTTCATATTTGTCTGTTCCGTAGAAAAGATAAGAGCTCAGCTGTTTTTTTCCCCCTCTTTTTTCATCCCAGATCCTCCAGGGATTGGTGGATGTGCGGATCCCCCACAATGACTTCTACCGAGAGGGTCAGTGGGTCCACTGGAATTACTGATGATAAAATACATCAGTCAACAGTTATAGAATCAGTCCATCAAAATGATTGTCCTAGTTATGTTCCGTATGACCTATTTTGAACAGAATTGATTTGTGTGTGTGTGTTAACGGATTTTTCTAAACTATTCATGAAGGGAATGGTGTCCTCTTCTCTGTCTCTCCTCAGTTTTCATGGAGATCGTAGGAGAGGAGTCTCGACATTCTCTACAAGAGAACCTGCGCCTGATCACGGTGCCTGTGCAGGTTATTTGGGGGAAACACGATCAGGTAGGATCAATTGACAACTCTTAACAGAGGAGTGAAATAATAGATTTCATTTGACTTTCTTTTTTCATTCTACACCTTAGAAATACAAAACAAATGCATACCTCTAGTTAGGTGTGCATATGATAACTCGTCATCCTCCTTATAGGTAGTAGATGTATCAGGGGCCACAGTGCTGAAAGAAGCCATTCCAGGTTGCCAGGTGGACCTCCTGGACAACTGTGGTCACTCTGTTGTGATGGAGCGACCTCGCAAAACGGCTCAGCTTATCATGGACTACCTGAACTCTCAGCACAACACACGCAGAAGCAAGAAGCTCTCTTGAGGCATTCCCTTGTACCACTGTACAAATACTGTTATCTATTTTGTAAATAATTTAGGTTGAATATTTTTGTAATCCAGTCCAGACTCAGGGACTAAACCTGCATCACCCGGCCCACCGTACTGTCTACTTACCTCATTTTTCTGTTTTCTAAGTTAAAGGTTGTGGCAGGCAAAGGATTTATATGGATACAAATCCATATGGATACTGATCAGAGTTTTGTATTCCATTCCTGTTACACTACGAGGTGTAACAATGTGAAACTTGATTTATTTTACTCTTTATTTTACTGACAACCCAGTTTACAAATGTCTTCTCAGAAGAATTATAGAAGAAAACAGTTTATAAAGTACTTATATTTACCCCGTGGTGTCATGTAGAAGAAAACCCTAACATAAAGCACTAGCACATAGAACTACCTTAGTACATTTCTATTGTGCCCTAAGCAGTGGCAACCAAAGCACAAAACATTATCAATGGCAGTATATTCCAAGTTCTTCTTGTTTAATTATTTATGTCACTTCACAAGAATACTGATACTTAATTGTCAAATACATCATTTTTAGAATTATATCTCCTTGTCATCCATTTATTTCGGGGTTTTTACCATCACAAATTGTATGCGAGTTCAACTGTTTTCAGATTCAGATATAACAGTGTGGTCATGAGAACAGTGCAAAGTTGTGGGCAGAGGACTAGAGGTGGTTTTGTCCTACTTCATCGCTAGGTGGCGATATAGGCCTTCTAGAGCCCTTGTTTACAACTTGTCTTGCGCACGCGCACCTGGGGGACAAACACGTGGGCGGGGGTCAAGAAGGAAGCAAACTTGCTGGCACTCGTTAACATTTTAATGCGGATTCTAACAAAGAAAGCATATTTGTGGAATTGGTGAGTATAGCAGTACAGTTAGACATTTTTCGTTGGGTATTTTTGTGGCGTGGAATAGTATAATTTAGTCTCACTAACTAGGTAGCATCTAGCTAGCTAGCATACTTACCTCCACATGCATGACGGATGTAGCTTGTCTAACGTGGTATTAGCAAACACAAGGTTGAGTTATTACATAATGAATGTTAAATAAGTGAACGTTTACCCAGTCCAGCCAGCTATCTACAGTCCTGTTCTGACTTGAGTGGTTGAGCTAGAAAATAACGCTGGCGACCTAAATTCCCTACTTGTTTGTTTCAAGGCCAAGGGGACACGATTGTAACCATAATAGAATGCGGCGCGCTGGCAAAGTGGAGGGACCTGCAACTTACGAACGTGTTGTGTACAAAAACGCATCAGTATACCACTATATGAGGATCTCCTTGTAAGTTCTAACCTTTCCATGATATGAAATGTTGTGTCATTATACTTCCAAAGCATACTGTTTAGAAATATTGCTATTTTCCAAACGTGCTTGACCAGGACAATAAACTGTATACAGTCAGTAATGCATGCTTCGGACGACCAATGCCATTGCTGCCAGGCAGCCCCCTTTCTTGCAGTTACGTCCACTGTGTGCTGATGTTAAACGCCGGTGTCCTATCATTATTGTTACCTTTCAGAACTGGCAACCAGCAGATGCTGCGCTAGCGTATCTGTAAAGTTAGGGTTAGCCTTATATTTTTGCGCTACAGTAGCAAAAAATGACAACACTGTCATTGACAACTTCCTCATGTGTGTTCATTTAGTAGATTTGTGTCCATTTAAAACAAAGGCTAGCATGATCACCTGGTTGTACACCATACATGCACCTACAGTCATGACTGTTCAAGTATACATCAATCTATTATTAGAGAATTGGAAAATGAAAGCACCAGACTCAGTGCGGTCCAACTGAAGCAGCTGATCATCACTGGCCTCAGAGATTTGTATGGAGAGGTAATGTAGCATTCTGTTCAGCCCTTGTCATGACACTTCGCAGTATTGAAATTATGCACTTGAAGCACTAAATTATGTTTATACGGGACACCCTCATCCCGTTTGTAGGTTGGAGCAGCATCACCTTTTGACCTGTTGAAATTTGATGAGAAGACATTAACTGCAGTGCTTCGTGTTTGCAACAGGTAATTGCTTCACCTGCAATTAAATGAGTTAACCTTTTTGCTTATCTATTAAATGTGTACACTACATTTACTGTTGTGGCCCTTTGTCTCTCAGTGGCTTTGTGAAGCTGTGGAGTGCCCTGACGTTTCTGGGATTCTATAAGAATGAACAGTGTGCTTTCAGAATCCTTCAGGTAGGCTGTAATAATGCTGCCAGCCATCACGTACTAATCTTAAAAGTATTCTATAGACAGCAGTTAACAATAAGTGACCATGAATGAGCCAACATAAACGATTGAGACAATTATGCAATGATGTGAATCTTTTTGGGTCTATCAAAGGCATACCTGAACTTGTCTCACTGGTCTCCCTAGGTGTCTCCTTTCCTGCTAGCTCTGTCTGGAAACAGTCGTGAACTAATTCTGTAATCGGGAATCTGGGTGGAAGAAGAACACTTGGAGAGGAACCAAAATGCAAAGAATGAACAGTATTTGGAGAAATGTCATATCCAAACAAAGGGGCTCATCCTTCAACTGTGCTGAAGCCAGGGGATCCACCAACCCCCTTACGTGTTTACTTGGTAGCCGTCACCTCTATGTTGGCGAGCGGGCCTCGCTGACCAAGGCCTTCAGTGCCACAGATGTGGCGGTGTTCGCTGAACTGACAGGAGACACTAATCCCCTCCACTTGGACCCGGTGTATGCCAAGACCACATCTTTTGAAACTCCCATCGTTCACGGCGTGCTGATAAACGGGCTCATATCGGCTGTACTGGGGACTAAGATGCCTGGCCGAGGCTGCATATTCCTCTATCAGGAAATCCGCTTCCCTGCTCCTCTGTACATTGGAGAGGAGGTTCTGGCTGAGGCGGAGGTGAAGAAGATTAAGATGTCATTTGCCTTCATAGCAGTCACCTGCTCTGTGAAAGACAAAGTGGTAATGGAGGGAGAGGTGATGGTGATGATGCCAGAGGACAAACAAACACCATGAGAAGAGGGATAAGAATTTCGGTTATTTCAGTTGCACTTTCTAAATATGTGTTAACTAAAATCATTTGTGTGGGGTGTGTGTGTGCGCCAACCATCTTTACATGGAAACCTACGAGTAGATTGGGGTCATACAATGTTTTATTGTTTCATTAGATCTGGTCAATTAAGGACGGAGGTCCAAAGATAAGACATTTGAGATGTGAAATGAGTTATGTGTAGGGGATGAGGTTAAGAGATGTGTGTGTATGCATAAGAGACCTAGGTAATACAATCATACTAACAAAAAACAAAAAAACACCCAAACATCACTTACACAAGTTTAGTCTGTTAAACCTAGTATATTTCTACATTAAATAAATTGAATGGATTGAACCTTGCATATTTGTGTGATTATTATGACCAATATAGTATTCAGGGATGTAATTAACCTGTAAAGTTATATAGGTTATTTTGTTTCAGTTTCCTTTTATAAAAAATGGATTGAAAATTCCTAGTCGAATGTCTCCACCTTCAGGGCGGGGAGCTGCTACGTAGCCTCATTAACCACGTTGAACGAGAGAGTCGGAAGCCATCCACCCTGTCCGTCCTGTCACTGGCACAGTGCAGCTCACGATATCACTGAAAGATCAAGCTACGTAGTTAACTAAACATTTAGTCGAATTTAAATATAACCGCCTGTCATTTTTTTAAATTGCGGCCTCATTGTGGTTGTACCTATGTCGGTATGGCGTTTTTGGAGAAGCCCTTACCTGGAAGGGTACTGTTGGATGATACAGTTGCTCTGACGGCGGTGATCGAAGCGAGCCAGAATTTACAGTCACATACGGTAAGCGAGCGAAATGGTGGAAGGCGCAATAGCAAGCTACCGTTACTTTCCATAATGTCAATATCTGCCTCACCATTTTATAGAGTCACTAGCTGAAGAGGATATGCATAGCTAACAGTAAGATAGCTTGCCAATCTTGTTGACACAAGTTTAGCTGTGACTCACAGTGTGAGCAAACCGACGCTCAGTCATGTAAAATAGCATGCTACTGCTAGCAGAGGCCATTTGGATGCTTTGAAGTCAAACTAGCTCCTAATCGTCAACTTGCTACTCACGATTTGTTTAATAAAATGCTGTAAATGTGTTATATTTGTTTCTTATCAGCAATCACCCCGCCAGAATGTTGTAAATGTTTTGAATGTGTAGCTGGGTAGAAGCTAGTGGTAGCTTGCTAATTTGCTAGTTGAACTTGAATACAGCGTTTTGTTTTGACAGTATTACAGCTGGTTCATATCATGTGACGCTGTTCATCACCGGTCCGATAAACGTAGCTATTAGCTGGCAAGGGAAATTGAAGTGCTGGTGAAATGATAACTGAGACGTTTAAATGTACGACCTTACAAATAGGGTAGAGCCTCGGATCAATAATATGAAATATCTAACCTAGGGCAAAGCTAAATCACATTAGTTAAGATTGCTTTTGACTTTGAGGTAGACTAGAAAAATAGACTGATGATTGTGTCTAACCTATAGGGCCTACTGTGTTTACTTTGAAGTAAGGAAATAATTCCCAGATTAGATTTATTATAAAGACACCTCATGTAATGTTCCACTTCCCTCAGTACTGTTGCTGGTCCAGGACCGGATTATCTGAAGAGGCTTAAGTCAGAACTTTGGACTTTTGCCGTGGCTTGGTTCAGTTACCTTCCATTCACACATCCTTTTGTTGGTCAACAGGATATACAATTTGTCTATCCTGTGAAACAGTCTAATTAAAACTGACCTTTGAGAAACATTGTGTAGGAGTAACATGAGTTCTTAGTCTTGGCTTCTTTGTCTGTTTGAACAACGCCCATGAGCAAAGAGCAGTAATAAAGGTTGGGTTGATTCATAACCATCATGGACCAGTCACATGAAAAGAAGTCAGCAAGAATAAAAGTATGAGAGACGACACTTCATTATTCATAAATGTTTATCTACGTTATCGCTTCTGTCTCTTCCTCTTCCAGGAATACATAATCCGCATACAAAGAGGTGTTTCTTCAGATAACAGTTGGCAGGTAAATGAGAACCAGTTTCCTTATGAAAACATCAATAACTAGTCTGGGGAGTTTTTGTTTTACATATTATGCCCATCACTGTTTAATGTTTCTTTTTATTGCAGGTCATTCGCAGATACAGTGATTTTGACATGCTGAATAATAGTCTGCTGGTAAGAGCTCTACTGTTTACCATGACAGACGTACTGTCCTCCCTGGAAATTGTATTTCTTTTTTTACAAAATGCCTAAGTTGCATTGTTCAGGGGAAGCTCTGTTTTTGCTGAGGTTTTACAAGCGAATTTCCTGTGGAGTTCATTGTTAGAATCTCGGATTCCACACTGTTAACTCTCTTACTATGTGTCTCTTTAGTTCCAAACTCTCTCACACACACACACACACTCTTACTCATCAACTTTCTCCCTTCTCCCCAACTCTCAGGTCTCTGGCATAAACCTGCCTCTCCCGCCTAAGAAGCTGTTAGGGAACATGGACAGAGAGTTCATAGCAGAGAGACAAAGAGGACTCCAGGCCTACCTAGATTTCATTACCCAGAACCATGTGCTCTCCAGCTGTGAACTAGTAAAAAAGTTCCTGGATCCTAATAACTACTCTGCCAACTACACAGGTCTGTATAACTAATACCCAGTAATGGGTACATGAACACATGAACATTTAGAAGAAAAAAAAAGAATGTTAACATAGATGAGTACATTGGTTTCTTTAGATGCACCATTTCTTAAGAGATTGCTTCACTGAACCATACATTCTGTTGCAGAAATCGCCTTGCAGCAGGTGTCCATGTTCTTCAGATCAGACCCAAAGTGGGAAGTTGTGGAGCCTTTGAAAGACATTGGTAAGACAGAACATAAGATCCCCTTTGTCAGGATCAAACTGATGTAATGAAATCTCTCCCTAGGTCATGAGTCCTCCATGTCATGTCCTATTAGGAGATAAATATGACAAATAGCATTTTATTAGTATTATAATGCTTCATCAAATGAAGTGTGATTGAAACGTGCTGCTTACTATTAGTAAGGAGGTCAAGTCTTTACCTTGAAGTGATTTAATGAGTGCGACAGGGTAAATTGATGTCATGTATCTTTCCCAGACAACTGTCTACATGCACATGTTTGTCAGCCAAGCTGTTTATGTATAACAAAGTGTTGATGTATGCAGGATGGAGGATACGAAAGAAATATTTCCTTATAAAAAACAAAGATCTACCAAAGGAACGACAAGTATTAAGTTGGGTAAGTGTCAAGTCATTTCTTGACGTTCCACAGCTTGCGATTAGCGTTCGGAGTGTCTAATTGTGCGGTTTTATTTCGCCCTGTCTCATAGGTTGACCTGGGTCCAGATAAATTCCTGTCAGACAAAGACCTTCAGTCTACAATGAAGCTGCTCCCTACACTGGCTGTGCGTACCGTCTTCATTCAGGAACACTTTAACCAGCCCTCCTCATAAGTGTACACATACAGTACCAGTCAAAAGTTTGGACACATTTTCCACAGTCTACCAAACAACCTTCTCTCAGTTTTCCAATGTATGTTATTCCACTGACGATCTCTGATCTGCTAAGACACTCGTTTCTACCACTATTCTCCCAGTACACCGTACTGGAGCCTATATTTATAGTACAAGTCAGCCCTAACTACCAGTATAAAATCACTGTTGTGTTTATTGGCTGGTTCCGTGCCTTCAGCCTCTCAGGCCTCTCCCTTGAATTCACCCTCAAGCAGCTGATTAATGTGTGAGTGAAACAGGGTGGAAAAAACCCCAGGGTCCCATGACTGCTCCATCGCCCCACAGATACCAAACATCGTAACGCTCCGACCACAGTGAGATTATTTGTGTCGAGCTGCTGTCAGTTCCCATTCTCCGATGGTTAACATGCGTTTAACTTCAAACTGATACACTTAACGGAATGGCCAGACATGGCTTAAAGGTTGACAGAGAGCATCCAAGCTGAGGTGGAAGTGAAATATTTGTCATGGAGTTGGGCCAGATCTCATAGTTGTGATCTTGTCTGTCCTCTCTAGAACCCGTACATCTACCCAGTGACGTTCGCCAACACCAGTGAGTCCTCAGCACTGGTCATCAGGCTGTTCAGTGAGAAAGGCACTCTGAGAGACCACATATGCAAGGTAACCAGTCTGCCTCTCCTTGACCTGTGTTTCGACAATATACCAGGCAAGGTTTTTCAGTTAATGCATAACTTCCTTTTGCATGTTGTCGACAGGTGTTAATATAGCTGACGTGCTTCGTTTTTTTCTGTCTAGTCAGCAAAGGATGGTTGTCAGAAAGGGTTTTATTCGCCATGAAAGTTTGGAAGGAATTGACTTTGGCAGGAAGGTGCATAGTGTGACATTATGGGTGTTTGATGTGTCTGTGTGATGTGTCTGTGTGGCCCTCTCTCAGGTGAAGCCCAAAGAGCCCTTCATGAAGAAGTACTGCAACCCCAAGAAGACCCAGGGCCTGGAGCTGCAGCAGATCAGGCTCTACGGGCGGCAGGTTCTGGAGGTGGGCCCCGCATCGTTTCTCATTCACGTGTGGGCGTGGCCTCCTTCTCCCTGCTGTCTCAGTAGCATGCTCTACTTGCACGCCCTCTCAGGCATGGCAACAAGAATGGATTGGTATAGGATAAAGCCTGAGGCAACCCTAGTCCATGAGCAGTCAAACGATTCCACGGGTCTGTGTTTAGTGTGACACCAAAGACTTCACTGTGGACCTGGTTGTCTACCTCAATTAACGACCACCATGAATTAAACATTTCCGCAGACTCTTTCCAGGTGTTTAAGGGACTCTGTAAGAGGGACGTCATCTCATAATCCTACTATGCTTTTGTTTGTGTCAAATGCAGGTCCTGAAGTTTCTCCATGATAAGGGCTTCCAGTATGGCCATCTCCATGCCTCCAACGTGGTGTTAGAGGACAACACCTGCAAGTTGCTGGACATAGAGAACAGCCTTCTGGGCCTACCGTCCTACTACCGGCCCTACATAGCCCAGTTCAGGAAAATCAACGTAAGAACCAGTGACATGCATGCACACAGTCTGTAGGACGTTGAACCCTAGACATGCACATTCCTGTCGTAGTACGCCGTTTTTACAAGTTTTATTTTTTACAAGTCAGTTTTTTTCTCGACCTCATAACCAAGCCTGTGTGTTTGTGTATGACTTCAGACCGTAGAGAGCATCGACGTCTACTCGTTTGGTCACTTACTGTATGAAATGATGTACGGCAGCCCTCCGGACACGGTGCCCGTGGACCAGTACCCACCGGCACCTTCCACCTCAGTGGGTATGTGCCTTTGACTCGAGTCATAGTATGGTAATAAGACCATAAGACACTATACAAACCAGTGAACAAAACCTTGCAGTGACTGCTGATATTAAAGGCTGAAAATAGTACAACAGTATAATGTACTGCATGTCTTTCTAGCTGGCCGTTCAAATGTGAAAACTCGAAGGCCTGCAAATATACTGTGCAATACAGTGTCAGTGGACAATTCTGGGAAGGATTGATTAACGATTTCTTGTATTCCCCCCCGTCTGCCTCCAGTCTCTGTGTTGCAATCCATCCTGTCTACTGAGGCCTGCAAGACAGGGATGCCCACTCTTGCGCAGCTACTACAGACACCGTGAGCTCAAATCAGCCCTCATTCAAAACACCCAGTATACTACACTACTACTTTGTCCTTTTGTGTACTTCTCTGTTTCTTTCCGCTGTTGCGAAAGACTTGAAAGGCAAACTGTCGGGAAGCATGAAGGGCAGCCCCATCCCTCTTTGTAATTCGATTCTGCTTTCATAGCAATGTCCTTATCCTTGTCCTCTTCCACCCCCCATGAGAAACACTGACTTATGTTACGTAGAAGGATGTCTCTATGTCTGTATTGGTACATGTATAACTATATTCCCCCCCCCCCCCCCCCCCCCCCTCTTTGGTTTATATAATAATGAATTTAAGGGTTGCACATAAGAGACCTCATGACCAGGATCACCACTGTGACCAGCTGTTATGGATATTACACAATCAGGATCAGGATTGATATGTCGTTTTATTACAATGTGTCTTCTGGTGCTCGCAGGCTGTTCAGCGACGTGCTCCTGTACCACTCAGAGAAGCTCCAGTTCAAGGTGTGTGTGTGTGTCACCTGACTTGGATGCCTCCATATTAAATACAGGAACATCCTATAGGACAAATGTATTTGTTTTATTCTGTCTAGGTATAAATGTTCACTTAACTTTAAAAAAGCTATTTCAGTCACCAACACTGTCATCCTTCGATGCAGATCCCCACCAAGTTAAAAGATGCGCTGAAGACCGCCCGAGAAGGCTTCGAGAAGCGACTTCAAGAGGAGCAGAAAATGGTTTGTCTGACAGGTTTTTATTTCAGCCAGTGTGTATTTTGTGGGCGTGTGTCTTGATTTTAAAGTCAAAGGATTGTTTCTAACTGCCATATCCAACTGTTGATGATTGTTATGGTTGATGGTGTGATGTCTTCCTCAGATCCATCAGCACAGGAGGTTGACGAGAGCTCAGTCCCACCATGGATCAGAGGAGGAGAAGAAGAAGAGGAAGATCCTGGCCAGAAAGGTAGAGAAGCCTCTTAACCCTCAGAGAGAGTGAGAGAGAGGGGGTGAGAGAGAGGGGGTGAGAGAGTGAGAGAGGGTGATATGTGGTGAGAGAGGGTGAGATAGGGCGAGAGAGGGAGTGAATAGGAGAGAGGGAGAGAGGGAGTGAGAGAGAGTACTGAAGCTTTAATCTGTTTGGCCTTCTTGGCCCTATTGTGTCTGCCCTCCTGCTGGCCAAATCTGTCCCATGATGTTGAATTGTTGTATTGATACTGATTATAGTTAATGACATTCTAAATGACTAGAAGACCTACATTCTTACAGAACTGTCTGGCCTTGTGAGTGTGCTGATTTGGCTGTTGTAGCTATCAGAATTATATCACTAATCTACTTGCAGAAGTCCAGGCAGTCAACCTATGAAAACGAGGAGGACCTGTCTGTAAAATATAACAACAACTCTGGTATGTTGGTGCTATGGTTAATTAAAAAAGAAAATATATATATTCTCCAATATTAGAGCCCCTGTATGTGTGCTTATTATTAGTTTAGCCTCCAGCTTTCTCCCTGCCCCTCCCCTCCAGGTTCAGGAGCCAGCTCCCCACCCACGTCTCCATCCTCCCCAACACCCCCATCCACCTCAGGTTGGTGCTCTAGATGCTTCTGTCCGTTTTGACCTATAACCCCCCCACATACACACACACACACACACCACCCTTTCAGCCCGGCTACTGCTGTACTGTACGACCTAATGCTTTATTGAACCTTATTCAGTCACTAGACAAAACCAATCTAAACCAATCCCTGTGGGAATGCTGTCTCAGCACATGGTGGATGCTTATTGAGTGTTTGAGCTGACCAGCAGCTCTCTTTCAATGGGAACTGTTTTTGTTGGCTCTAGTTGGAGTTGTGGTTAATGTGCTCCCCCTTGTGGTCAAAAAGAGACAGAACACTCGTAAACTGGCACCAGAGCAAACAACTATAACCTCTACTCCCCTTTATTGCACTAGATGTCTGTAAGTGTGAAGTATGTGATCAAGGATATGACAAGGATATGATGTTACTGAATGTGTCACCAGGGTTGTTCGATAAAAAGGATGCATGTTTTTGTGCCCTTAGTCTAAAGTACATACATAGGTCTGAGAAGATATTCTATTAATAGCCGGTGTCTAAACATGAGCTGTTTATAATGT